>NC_071996.2:111620757-111923787 GCF_028885655.2 Pongo abelii | reverse complement strand
TGCCCTCCAAGACTACTGGCTCCAAGCTCAGCAGAGCACAAGTTCTTGCCCAGGAATTGCAGTCGTTGTGGCTCAGACTACCTTTCAAGTTTATTTAGAATCCTAGAGCACTTTGGACTGCAGTGGTAAGACTTGCCAGAACTCAGCTTCCAACCACTGGGATGGGCAATTTCCCTCTGGCTAGGTTTAGTCTAAATGCTCCCTCGGTGGGTAATGGCTGAGTTCCGCCTGGTGTTGCTTTCCACTGTGACAGGGCAACACTGAGTTCCAACGCAAAGTCCCACAATCACTGCACTCTACCTCCCCCAAGCACACAGATTCTCTCTTCATACCAGCTGGTTGCTGTCAGGGAATCAGGGAGCGGGTGGTATAGGCAATTCAAGACTGTCTTTACTCTCAGTGCCTCTTTCAGGGATATGAAATTAAAACCAGGTACTGTGATCACTCACCTGATTTTTTATTCTTACGACGGTGCTTTTCTGTAAGGATAGTTGTTTAATTTGGTGTTTCTACAAGGAGAATGATTGGTGGAGGTTTCTATTTGGCTATCTTGCTCTGCCTCCCTTCCAAAAGTTAATTTTTAAAGTTTAGAAGTTGATATAAATGTTGATATTATTTTAAAATTTATTATAGCCATAAGACACACTTATATGTACACTTCATTGAAATTAGCAGACTATCATCTCTGAAAAATATAATTTTTATAAGTGTGCTATTATTTTTTGCCATCTTCACTATATATGTGCATGTATATGTATATACACAGGAAATATGTTACTGTTGTGCATTTTCCAAAGATCAGCATTATAGTTGCTAATAGTTTTGCTTTTCTGGTATTCACTGGGCAAATGTAGTTTTGCCTGGAAAATTCCCAGATCCTAGTCTGGGTGCTGCTTTTGCTTCCCCAGAGCAAATTCTCCCTCCCTACTCTCTTCATTTATCATAATTTAAATATGCATGAGCCCAATTTTTACAAAATGAAGGGAAAGTACAAAGTTTAAAATTGTTCAACTTCTTTATTTTTATTCACTTTTTTTTTTTTGAGACAGAATCTCACTCTGTTGCCCATGCTGGAGTGCAGTGGCACAATCTAGGCTCACTGCAACCTCCCGGGGTTCAAAGGATCCTCCCACCTCCACCTCCTAAGTAGCTGGGACTACAGGTGCACACCACCAAGCCCAGATAATTTCTGTATTTTCTGTAGAGACTGGGTTCCACCATATCGCCCAGGCTGTCCTCAAACTCCTGGGCTCAGCGATCTGCCTGACTTGGCCTCGCAAAGTGCTGGCATTACAGGCCAACTGTGCCTGGGCTGCTTCCTTATTTAAAAAAAAAAAAAAAAAAATAGCAATGTGTCCTAAATATCTTCCATGTCGGTACATAGAATTGTCTCATTCTGGTTAATGACTAAGTAGAATAGTTAACCAGTTCCCTATTGTTGACTATTTTGCTTCTTTATATTTTCTTGTTATTACAAATAATGCTACAGTGAACATCTTTGCACCTATATTGTTTGCAAAGATTCCCATATAATAAATTCTTGGTGTTGGGATACCAAGATCAGTTGGGATACTTTCAGTCACAACTAAATATGTTACACACAAAACAATATTAATACTTACCTCTCTTTATAAGAAATTTGAAGGTGGTTCTAGATTATTTCAGTGCCTCAACTGGATCAGAATCCTGGATATGAGTCTCTGCAACTCTCTTGTCGTTCTCATGGTGTCAAGCTGGCTGTAGCAGGCATCTTATCCACACACAGCAGCCTCTCAATCTGGAAGCAAGTAGGAGATGAGAGTGACAAAATGAGCTCTTTTTGTTGTGACATATGCTTTTTACCAGTAAAGAAGTCCCCAGCAGATACTCTCTTATCTCTCTTTGGGCAGAACTGGGTCTTGTGTCTAGTTCTACCTATAGAGAAGCTGGAAGAGATACGAGAGGCAGTTACAAGATTAGAGTTGAGAGTATTGGGAGTGGCCAACCAGCAGCTCAAGCTGACTGCCTGTGGTTGTGCAGTATACAATTCTAGGGGCACTGTTCATACCATGAGTATCACAAATTTCTGGTAAAGGCCATAAAATATCTTGAAGAAGGACCACTTTTTCTTGTCCACATAAAGTTCTCATGTTTTTAGAGTAGGCGGATAACTATACATGAACAGGAGGGGGAGGCTCTGAGAAAAAGGGAGATCTGGAAAATCTCACACCCCAGAGACCACCCAAAACATGCGTGCTAGATAGGAGCAGAGAGGAAGAGAAATACCTATGCAAGAAGGAGCGCACCTGAAGATACCCAGTATTGCTCACTCTGCAGTTAACCTGTCAAAAGGTAGCTTAGCTGCGTGCTGCTAAGGAGGGAAAGGAGGCAAAGGAGAAATTCCTAAGTGATACACAGGCCAGGCGCAGTGAGTATAGATGTGACCACTATACAACCTTCCTGGGGTGGTGGGAATGCACAACACAGCCCTTAGGTAGAATTCATACCTAACACCAGGCCTGGCACATCAACTGACAGTAAGGGAGAATCCCACTACCCTGGGGCGGGAACCAGGTAGGGAAAAGCAGGGATGCAAGGCAGAAGCAGAAAAACTGGATAAAGAGAAAAGTAGGAGACTTAAGACAGAGGTGGGAACTTCAAGAAAGAGTCCATTATAATGAAATCCTCAACACAGAACTCGTGGGTCTGCTGGCTCATTCTCTTCCAGCAGCTCGCTCTATGTCGTCTTTCAGAGTGTACTGTCCCTTTAAATAAACACCGCTACTGCTGGGAGGCTCTTTCCCTGCAGTATCAGCCGCTCCTCTTTTGGAGTACACTCATTTTTTTTTCCACAATAAACTCTTTGCTTCCTGTTCCTCTTCAATAAAGCCCTCTGCTATCTCTGAACTGTCTCTTGGCTGAAATCTTTCTCCCAAAACGACTAAGAACCCAGGATTACCAAACTTCTCAGTAACAATATGAGTTAGCAGTGGCCTCAGAGCAGCCTCTGCCACAAACTCTATGGATAATTCCAGACTGCCATCCTAAAATCTTAAAACCCTACCCACTACCACCAACAGCATATGAGACTATGAGCTGTCTTCTCCATACAGTTGTCAGCATTGTTATCAATCTGTGAAAAAAAGTTTTAAATTACATACTTTAATTATTCACGAGGCACATATGTCCTTACATTAATTGGCTATGGGTGTTTCTTCTATGGTTTGCCAATTTATATATTCTGATCCTCTACTCTTTGAGTTTCTATTTCAGCATTCCAGGGGACATCATTTATTCTGATTCCTGTCTCCAGCCTCTTCGTTCAAGGTTACATGACAATTATTTATTTATTTAAACTGCAAGTTGCTTTGAAAGGTAAACTGTTAAGTTTCTGAGAATAGTAAACTATTTGGCCATTTGTGGAATGAAATAGAGTTCCTAGAAAAGAGGTGAGGTTAGGAGGAGAAAATAAATATGGGGGGGAGGAAGCTTGAATATGTCCAACCTCCCCGCTGCCCCCATTCATCACCCCACAGTATCTGTCCCTCCTGAGCTAAGCAGAAATTGCCACTAACAGCAGCCAGATATGGGGAGAGCCTCCGGTTCAGGTGGAGCTCGACAGACAGTAGATGCAAGAAGTTCTCCCCTCTGGACTTGATGAATCCTAGAGACAAGCATGTGAAAACCCAGAAAAGAAGACCAAAAGGTCAGGAATGCTGAGAAGAGCTTGTGTAGGCTTGATGCATGGACAAAGTGGTGGGGAAAGTTGGTTTCATCCTACGTCACATGCCTGCTCTCCACATGCTCTCCGCAGAAGTGAGAAGAACAGATAAGTTGAAACTTTCCTTCTCTAGCTGACTCCAACCGGGAAAACCAAAGCCTTTTATCCAGCCCTCTATGCTTCTTCTGCCCTCTGGAACTCAAGTCTTTCACCAGCAAAGTATCTTAATTAGATCCGTTTCTCCCAACGTTTGTCTTCCTTGCTTTAACTGAAACCTGCCATGTCCTTAATATATACCCTGCAGCTCTCACAAAGGAAGCCTGCTTTCCTCTCACACCTCAGCTCCTGTGAGCTGGAATAGGAAATCTTTCTGAAGGCTCAGTGATGCTTCTGGATCAGTTCTCTTTCCTTCTCCCTCAAAAATCCAGCTCGATTCAAGCGCATGCACCAGACTATGCTATTCCCTACCCCTCTTTTTGTCAACTACCAATTTTGTCTATTTTGGCTTTTGCCCTTGTCTCAATGGCTTCTTTTTCACCATCTTCCTGTTATTATTCTTATGCCTTGAGTATCCCCATGGAGGTTGTACAGAATCTCAAGCCTCCACCTATTGTTTTTAAGCTTAATCACCCATTTGCGGTCATACCTAGACCTCATCTTCACAAATAACTACACTTCCTCTCAAATCTTGATGTGGGCATCCCGGGAATGAGAAACTCAGCCCCTCTGTCTTGACAGCACTACTCTTACAAAGTTATTGAAGGAAAGTTAGAGGTTCAACAAATGTTTCACAAGACAAACACCCTGACTTCTCTCTTTTTTTTTTTTTTTTTTTGAGAGGGAGTCTCACTCTTGTTGCTCAGGCTGGATTGCAATGGCATGATCTCGGCTCACCTCAACCTCTGCCTCCCGGGTTCAAGCGATTCTCCTGCCTCAGCCTTCTGAGTAGCTAGGATTACAGGCATGCGCCACCACGCCCAGCTAATTTTGTATTTTTAGTAGAGATGGGGTTTCTCCATGTTGGCCAGCTGGTCTCAAACTCCCGACCTCAGGTGATTTGCCCACCTCGGCCTCCCAAAGTGCTGAGATTACAGGCATGAGCCACCACGCCGGGCCCTTGACTTCTTTTAAATGTAATTTATTAGCACTTTTTTAAAAGAGCTGTTTTGCACTTCAAGAATTTATAACCCCACATTCCACCTCCCCTCTCGTAATGAGAATCACCAGATTTCCTATACTCCCCCTTTTCCGAACGCAAGCCAGTTTTCGGAGATCAAGGTTATAATGGCACATATGGGAAAGTCAGGTGTGGTGGCTATGATCTGCAGGTGATGAGCATGCCCCTGCTTTGTTGCTGCAAAGAAGTTCTTGAAAGTCCTATTCTGAAATTTTGAAATTCTTCAAATTTTTAATATTATTTTCTCTAGTGACCACTATTTCTGCAATTTTTAACTCCATTTTTACTCAAAGCCCTAGCATTAATACCACTTTTTTGTTTCTGCTTATGCATTCTTCCTTACCCAGCTGAGATTTTATGGTTTGTCGCTATACTCTCTTCTTCACCTTCACTCCTAACTTCCTCTTTTCTATCATACTTGGACTTTAAAAATCCACCCTGGTGAAATCTCAATAGCTGTGTGGTTCACCATAGCTGTACCCAAGCAACAGAACATGACTGGAGAAAAAGATTTTCTCGTCTTTTAGTGCATGACCACAAACCTCAAATAGACACGTAGCACTGATTTAGCAAGCCTAGTATATGATCCAAATGAGTTGAGTTTCCTTCTTTCTGAGATAATTTGAAAGCTTCTATCTCACCCTTCCTTTTTGTCTCACTCTTACTGATGCCTTGCTTCTAATTTCACTGAAAAAATAGTACTTACCAGACAACAGCTACATCATCTTCCCAGACCAAATTTAGCAACCTTCTTATACATATTCCTGCCTTCCTTTTGGTTATAATGGAAGAAAGACCCCTCATAAATTGGGGGAATAAATGCCAGGTGGGTGGCTTCAGGAGCTCTATTAGTGCTAACAGTGATTTCAGCTGTCTGCAGCACTAAAGGGGTGATTCCTGTAAGTATACTAGAAGAACCTGGAGGACAACTTTCAACTCAGTATCCCTTACAGATTATCAAAGGCTCAATTAGGAAAGAACTTAAAATGTAGGGGGGATTGCCCGGAGAATTTGCACCTGTGCGTGTATTCATCCAGATACACGAAAATCTATTCTTGAATTAACCAGACCTGTGCAAAGTTTTGTGGCTAGCTGCACAATTACATCTGTCCACTTTCATAAAAATGAGTTTTGGTGCTTTACCACCAACATAAACTGAGTGATGTGACAAGAACACCATCATAAAATTTTCTGCTATATTTACTTAAAGGAGGAGTGGGGAGGCAGCATTTACTTCCTGCAATTGTTTTAATGTGTTCTTTCATTTCTTCCATTATTTTTTCATTTCCCCTGCATGATTGCTTTCAGGACAAACGGTATAAAATCTCTTATTTTGAAAAGAAAAACCTTTCTTTGTCCACCCATTCCCCCACCAAATACTCCTTCATTTTTCTGCTCTATATAAAGCAAAAATCTTTAAAACTAATTTTTCTACTTGCTGTTTCTATTTCCTCTCCATCTGTTCTCTTAAACTCACCCCAATCAAAATCGTATCCACATACTTCCAATGCAAGTGTTCTTGTCAATGTCACCAGTGACTATAACCTCCACTTGACCAATACAATGGTCAATTCTGAAGGAAATCAAAACATTTTACCCCAACATATATTTCTGTGACATATATTGAAAAGGCTGTCGCAGGGCCAGCAGACTCAGGTGGGGGAAATTTGCATCTATAGTGAATCTCTCTTAGGGCAGCCAGGCCTTCCTGTTCTAGACCATTTCTGGATCTAGAAAAGATTAACTGAGAATCTGGAAAGAAGTATTTACCATCTATTCTCTCTGAGGACTACTACCTATGAGGCTTCATCTATATAACAAGGCCACCTATGCTAGCCAAGCCTCTTCCTTTCTCCCTCCTATGAAATGTCTTGCCATTGAAACCTGTTTGGGCCATGCTCTAATTCCCCATTCTTTCCAGAACCTTGAGATTCTATATGAGCTTCTTCACCTCCCCACAGAGGTGGGTCTTCATTCTGAAGTCTCCTGTGCATACAAATAAATTTGTATGCCTTTTCTCCTGTTAATCTATCTGCCACATATCAACAATTTTCAAATAACTTTGAGGGGGCCCAAGGGTCTTAGTTCTTAGTTTTCAACTTGCTCTATGGTTGCCCACTTCCTCCAAATTTTAAGTTGCCACAGGATCTCAGTCATAGGGCCTCTTCCCTTCACTATCCACATGCACTAATTTCCTTTGGCCCCATACTTTAAAGAGAATGTACTTATTGATGATTTCCAAGTATATATCTCTAGCTTTGATCTCCCTCCTGACCTTCAAACTCAGGTAATCATCTGTCTCTATCACATGTCCACTTAGACGTCTAATTGGCATTTCAAACTTAACTATCTCAAACCTTTAAGAAGTTTCTTCCTTCCCAATTTTCCCCCATCTCCCCATCAATGGCATCTCTGCCTTCCAGAGTCTCAAGCCAAAATCTTTAGGTCATCCCCGACACTTCTCCTTCTCATCTATGCCACACCCAATTTCTTGGCTCTATATACAAAGAATATTCAGAATCCAACCACCTGGCCTGCTACCTCTTTGATCTAAGCCAACATGTCCTCTTGTCAGATTATTTTTCTAGAACCATAACTGATCTGCCTGTTTGCACTTACTCCCTTAAGTATAATCTCAACACAGCAGACAAGGTGATCCTTTTAGAGTATAAGTTAGATCATATCATTTCCTTATCTAACCCTTCCAAATGACTTTTTATGTAATTCAGAACAAAGTCTTTCACTCTCCTTCTCTACATCCTCACTGGTCTTATTACTGTTCAAAGTACACACCAGGCATGTTCTTACCTCAAGGCCTTTGTACTTGCTTTTTCCTTGGACTGGAAAGATTTTTGCCTTAAGAACCACATAATTTAATCCCTCGTGTTTTTCAGCATGGGTTGAAAACCTGTTATATCATCAGAGAAACCTTCGCTAACTACCAGTTCCTTATCTACCCATCCTCCTCTCTCCCATTTCTCTGCCTTTCTTTTTATTTATCTATTTATTTATTTATTTATTTATTTATTTGAGACAGAGTATTGTTCTGTTGCCCAGGCTGGAGTGCAGTGGTGCAATCTCGGCTCACTGCAACCTCTGCCTCCTGGGTTCAAGCAATTCTCCTGCCTCAGCCTCCCTAGTAGCTGGGATTACCAGCACGCACCACTATGTTTGGCTAATTTTTGTATTTTTAGTAGAGATGGGGTTTCACCATGTTGGCCAGGGTGGTCTTGAACTCCTGACCTCAAGTGATCCACCCGCCCTGGCCTCCCAAAGTGCTAGGATTACAGGCGTGAGCCACCGCGCCCAGTCCCTTTCTTTTTTCTTCATAGGCTTATCACCATTTGACACACACAAACTTTTTTTATCTGCTGCTTTGTAATAGAATATAAACTTCATGAGAGCAGGAACTCCTTGCTTTTGTTCACTGTCATATCCCCAACATGCAAAACAGTGCTTGACATATATAGTAGACACTTAAATATATTTTTGGAATGAATGAATCACATAGTATCCCTTTATAAGCATCCAAGAGAGAAATTTTTCTGTGTACACACATTAGCATCACTCTTTCCATTGGCTTCTAGCATTGGAAACTCAAATTTGGGATCTCCTTTCAACCTCAATCCCAATTTCATCCCTCCTTTTTATTTTCTTTTATGTCATGACTTTTCCATTAACTTTTTAATTAACTTTCTTTTTACTTTATAATTTTGTAATATTAATTTTTGTTACCTCCCTTTATTCCATCCATTAGATTTATAAAAGATCAGCAAACATGTAACATGTTTTATGGTTAACAAATGAGAGAACCATTAAAATCTGTTCATTTTTATTTTGTGATATGCAGAAATTCCAAGAGAACTCTTCAAATCACTCATAAGATCCCTTTAAAAACCTGCCAAAAAGTTTTTAAAATAATGAAATTAGAGTTAACTTATGTAATTTGGTTTATTTCTGCAAAGATCATGGAAAGACCACTTTTAGGGCAGTGTATCTAAACCGTATAGAAATATCAAATTCCATAAATGATCATTTTTCATTAGCTGGAATAATTGCTAATGGTCTCTTGTTAGTATTTTCTGTTAATATATTTTAATAATAATGTCAGAGATAAGAGAAAGGTTTTTTCATGAAGAGACACATACACATTTACATTCCAATATTTAAAAAATTATTTCTAATTAGGCTTTACTTATTATCTGGTATGTTTTGTTTTTATTTCTTGCAGGGTAGAGGGTTTTTGGTGGTCGGAGGAGATAACGCATTTGCAAATATGTTCTTTTGTTATTTTTGAGTGAAAAGAACATTGTATTCATCAAACTGGTTATTGACTTGATTCAATATTCCTGCCACATTTCAATCAGTTGATAAATAAACTTCTTTGTAAGTCCTTGAAAATTAGACTTTAATGTGAAATGTATTGAAAATGTGGCTGAAGAACAAACAGTCAAAAGAAGAATTATTCTAGAAATGGAAGGTAAGTGGTCATATAAAAGAAACAAAACAAAAGAGGAAATAAAGAATAATTTTTTAAAAATAAGAATTATTCATCAAACAAGCTCCATGAATGATCACGGACCACACTGTAGTATAAAATTATACTCCTGAGTGTATATGTATGTATATGTGTACACAAAGCAAAATACAATAAATAAATTATATACATGTTGTATTAGTCAGCTCAGGCTGCCAAAACAAAATACCATAGACTGGGTGGCTTAAGCAATTGAAATTTATTTTCTCACAGCTCTGGAGGCTGAAATTTCAACATCAGGTTGCCAGCCTGGTTGGGCACTGGTGAGGGCTCTCTCCCTGGCTTGCAGATGGCTGCCTTCTTTCTGTGTCTTCACACAGTGGAGAGAGAGCAAGAATTAGTACCAAGGTAATGGGGCACTGCTGTAAAGATACCCAAAATGTGGAAGCAACTTTGGAACTAGGCAACAGAAAGAGGTTGGAACAGTTTGGAAGGCTCAGAAGAAGATAGAAAAATGTGGGAAAGTTTGGGACTTCCTAGAGACTTGGAGGGCTCAGGAAACAGAAAGATGTAGGAAAGTTTGGAATTTCCTAGAGACATGTTGAATGGCTTTGACCAAAACGCTGACAGTGATATGCACAATGAGGTCCAGGCTGAGGTGGTCTCAGATGGAGATGAGGAACTTGTTGGGAACTGGAGTAAAGGTCACTCTTGCTATGCTTTAGCAAAGACACTGGTTGCATTTTGCCCCTGTCCTAGAGATCTGTAGGACTTTGAATATGAGAGATGATTTAGGGTATCTGGCAGAAGAAATTTCTAAGCAACAAAGCATTCAAGAGGAAGCACAGCATAAAGTTTGGAAAATTTGCAGCCTGATGATGTGATAGAAAAAAAAAAAAAAAAAACAAACATTTTCTGGGGAGAAATTCAAGTCAACTGCAGAAATTTGCATAAATACCAAGGAGCCAAATGTTAATACCAAGACAGTGGGGAAAATGTCTCCAGGGCATGTCAGAGACATTCACAGCAGCCCCTCCCATCACAGGCCCAGAGGCCTAAGAGGGAAAAATTGTTTCCTGGGCCGGGCCTAGGGGCTTCCTGCTTTATGCAGTCTCAGGACATGGTGCCCTGCATCCTAGCTGCTTCAGCACCAGCCATGGTTAAAAGGAGCCAAGATATAGTTCAGGCCATGGCTTCAGAGGGTGCAAGCCATAAGCCTTGGCATCTCCCATGTGGTGTTGAGCCTATGGGTATACAGAAGTCAAGAATTAAGGTTTGGGAACCTCAACCTAGATTTCAGAGGATGTATAAAAATGCCTGGATGTCTAGGCAGAAGTTTGCTGCAGGGGCAGAGCCCTCATGGAGAACCTCTGCTAGGGAAGTGTGGAAGGAAAATGTGAAGTTCGAAACCCCACACAGAGTCCCCACTAGGGCACTGCCTAGTAGAGCTGTGAGAAGAGGGCCACCATCCTCCAGAACACAGAATGGTAGATCCACCAACAGCTTGCACTATGTGCCTGGAAAAGCCACAGGCACTGAACAACAGCCCATGAAAGCAGCTAGGAGGGGACCTGTACCCTGCAAAGCCACAGGGGTGGAGCTGCCCCAGGCCATGGGAACCCACCTCTTGCATCAGCATAACCTGGATGCTGGAGACATGGAGTCAAAGGAGATCATTTTGGAATATTAAGGTTTAATGAATGCCCTATTGGATTTTGGACTTGCATAGGTCCTGTAGCCCCTTTGTTTTGGCCAATTTCTCCCATTTGGAATGAGTGTATTTACCCAATGCCTGTGTTCTCATTGTATCTAAGACGTAACTAACTTGCTTTTGATTTTACAGGCTCGTAGGCAAAAGGTACTTGCTTTGTCTCAGATGAGACTTTGGACTTGGACTTTCAGGTTTATGCCGGAATGAGTTAAGACTTTGGAGGAGTGTTAAAAAGGCATAAATGTGTTTTGAAATGTGAGGACATGAGACTTGGGAGGGGCCAGGGGTGGAATGATATGGTTTGGCTGTGTCCCCACCCAAAATCTCATCTTGAATTATAATCCGTATAATCCCCATAATCTCCACAGCTCCAGGGCAGGTCCAGGTGGAGGTAATTAGATCATGGAAGCAGTTTCCCCCATGCTGTCCTCATGACACTGAGTCTCATGAGATCTGCTGGTTTCCTAAGCATCTGGCATTTCCCCTGCTTGCACTCACCGTGTCCTGCTGCCCTGTGAAGGTGCCTGATTCCCCTTTCCCTTCTGCCATGATTGTAAGTTTCCTTAGGCCTCCCCAGCCATTTGGAACTGTGAGTCAATTAAACTTCTTTCCTTTATAAATTACCCAGTTTCAGGTATTTCTCCATAGCAGTGTGAGAATGGACTAATACAGTAAATATAAACCAATTCTTTTAAGTAAATATAAAGTAAATATAAACCAATACTTATAAGGGCACTAATTCCATTATGGGGGCCCCACACTTATGATTTCATCTAACTCTAATAACTGCCCAAAGGCCCCATCTCCAAATACCATCACATTGGGGGTTAGGGTTTCAACATATGAATTTGGGAGTACACATTTTGTTCACAACACATGTCAACTGTGAATTTCTTATTTTAAAAATAAAATGTCAAAATTTAACATGTTTATTTCAAAGGTCTTTTAGAACTGTGTTACACTGCGTTTCACTTTGTGATAGGCAGAATTTTAAGAAGGCCCCCATGGTGGTTAATATTGAGTGTCAACTTGATTGGATTGAAGGATGCAAAGTGTTGTTCCTGGGTATGTCTCTGAGGGTGTTGCCAAAGGAGATTAACATTTAAGTCAGTGGACTGGGAGAGGTAGACCTACCCTCAATCTGGGTGGGCACATTCTAATCAGCTGCCAGCATGGCTAGAATGAAAGAGGCAGAGGAACGTGGAAGGACAAGACTGACTGTGTCTTCTGGCCTACATCTTTCTCCTACATCCAGGAAGCTGGATCTTTCCTGCATTCAACATCAGACTCCAAGTTCTTCAGCTTTTGGACTCTTGGACCTACACCAATGGTTTGCCAAGTGCTCTTGGGTCTTTGGCTACAGACTAAAGGCTGCACTGTCAGTTTCCCTACTTTTGAGGTTTTGGGACTCCGACTGGCTTCCTTGCTCCTCAGCTTGCAGATGGCCTATTGTGGGACTTCACCTTGTGGCTGTGTGAGTCAATACTCTTCAATAAACTCCCCTTCATATATACATCTATCCTATTCGTCCTGTTCCTCTAGAGAACCCTGACTAATTCAGCCCCCAAGATTCCCACCTACTCTTGCCCTCACCCAATATAATCCCCTCCCTTTGAGTGTAGGTAGAACCTCTGAACATGATGGGATTTCACTCCCATGACTAGGTTAGTAATCAGTTGACTTTCAAGTAATAAAATGGGAGATTATCCTGGGTGGGTATGATCTAATCAGAAAAGCCTTTCAAAGAAGGTGAGGTGTCAGAAAGGTGCTCTCCTTCTGACCTCTAAGAAGAAGTAAACTTCACTGAGTTTTAAAGCTGCAAGGAAATATATACTTCCACATGAACATGGAAGAGGGCTCAGTCTCCAGGTAAGAATCCAGGGCCTCCTGCAACACCTTGATTGCAGCCTTGTGAGATGCCCTGAGGCAGGGAACCCAGTTAAGCCATAACTGGATTCCTGATTCTCAGAAACTATGAGATAATGAATGTGTATTTTTTTTGTTTGGTTTAGTTTGGTTTTTGAGATGGAGTCTCACTCTGTCACCCAGGCTGGAGTGCAGTGGCACAATCTCAGCTCACTGCAAGCTCCGCCTCCCAGGTTTATGCCATTCTCCTGCCTCAGCCTCCTGAGTAGTTGGGACTACAGGCACCTGACACCATGCCCAGCTAATTTTTTTGTATTTTTAGTAGAGATGGGGTTTACCATACTAGCCAGGATGGTCTCAATCTCCTGACCTCGTGATCTGCCCGCCTCGGCCTCCCAAAGTGTTAGGATTACAGGCGTAAGCCTCTGCACCCGGCCATGAATGTGTATTGTTTTAATTCCCTAAATTTGTGATAATTTGCTATGAAACAATAGAAATCTAATACATGTGTTGAATTTGAACGTTAATTTGATAAGTGCAGCAGCCTAAAGATGAAGTTAAAATTTTTAACAGGTTATGGTTAGATAAGGGAAAAATAATTAGTATTGTGATAAAAAGTAATTTAAAGTTTAGATCAGCTATTGAATGGCATTCTATATATTTTCTGACTATTGATTAGGCAAAATAAAAATCACTGGCATATTTCCATTTTAAATTTTTAAATAATTTTTAAATGCTCACAGCAAGTAAAATATTTTAAAAGCCAATTAATAAATCACAATGTCTCTAATGAATTAGTATAGCAATAAACTCATTTTTAATGAATTCAAATGCATCATAGATTTTATTGAATATTGAGAAACTAAATAAAATAATTATAATAATTTTGTAAAATAGGACGTCAGGGTAGATACATTTTTCCAGAACTAAAAAAAAAAAAAAAAAAAAAAAAAGCTATTTTTGCTGGTAGGAATTCTCTTTTGGTGGAATCTATATTCGGATTCTTACCTGGTGGAGGGTCAACCCCCAAAATGGCAGGCTTGCCAGACTGAATGAATTACAATCCTAGCTCTGATTTAAAGATTATAACTTTTAACAGGTCTCCCTTCCAACAGAGTTAGTTTTAGAATCAAGTAATTATGCATAATTCCATGCATCTGACAGACATTACACCATATAAAAGCTTTTACTCTCTAGAGGGCTAGAGTCAATTAGGATCAACAAGGAAGTTAAATTTGACAGGCTTCCTAGATTCCAGCTGTGACCTAATCACAGGTATTTTTAAGGGTCCAGCTCTCACATTTCTCAAAATAGTTCTAAGAAATGTCTCCTGCTGAATACATTCATTTTAAGACAGGCTAAGAACCAATGACACACAAAGAAAATTCTAGAGAAGACACTAGTTATAAAATAGAACTATGACTCTGACTTTCCCATTTTAAATTTCCCTTCTTACCTTTGCTCCTTTCCTATCTTCATCGTGGATATTTATGGATTTGCATGTGAAAATAGTTCTTTATCATTCATTCCCAAGTATATACAGGTACGTGTGTTTTGCAACACTTCATATACTTGTGATTATTTAATTAATCATTTGTAAATATTTACTTATCATCCATCTTTTCTTCTCCAGGACTCAAACAGGTCTGCATCTGTAGTATCTGCCACAGTTTCCCCAGTGCCAAACACAACACCCAGCACAGAGGAGATACTGTATAAAGACTGGTTTATAGACTAGTCTTTTTTGTTTGTTTTGTTTTTGAGGCGGAGTTTTTGCTCTTGTTGCCCAGGCTGGAGTGCAATGGCGCGATCTCAGCTCACCACAACTCCGCCTCCCGGGTTCAAGCGACTCTCCTGCCTCTGCCTCCCGAATAGCTGGGATTACAGGCGTGAGCCACCACGCTCGGCTAATTTTGCATTTTTAGTAGAGACGGCGTTTCTCCATGTTGGTCAGACTGGCCTCAAACTCCCGACCTCAGGTGATCCCCCCGCCTTGGCCTCCCAAAGTGTAGACTAGTCTTTAAGTACTGCTTTTATAAGGTTTGGTTTTCCATTCAGCCTTTCCTCGATTTCATCTCCATAAAAAATATCTGTTCGGGGGCAGTGGCTCACGCCTGTAATCCCAGCACTTTGGGAGGCCGAGGCAGGCGGATCACGAAGTCAGGAGATGGAGACCACCCTGGCTAACACGCTGAAACCCTTTCTCTACTAAAAATACAAAAATTAGCCGGGCGTGGTGGCGGGCGCCTGTAGTTCCAGCTACTCCGGAGGCTGAGGCAGGAGAACGGCGTAAACCCGGGAGGTGGAGCTTGCAGTGAGCCTAGATTGTGCCACTGCTCTCCAGCCTGGGCGGCAGAGGGAGACTCCGTCTCAAAAAAAAAAAAAAAAAGAAAGAAAGAAAAATATCAGCAAATGAGAAGAAGCATAACAGTGATTTCCACTGGAACTCAAATTTTTCTAGGAGAGTAGTTCTTAACTAGGACCATTTCCTTTAAAATACTAATTCCCAGCTCCTATTAATCAAAATATCTTTGAGAGAGGTGGAGATTGGGATATAAGCAACAGAATGTTTTAAGCCTGAGATGATTTAGCTAGCATTGAGGACTATAGCTCTAAGCTGTGTTTCCCAAACTTCAACGTGCCTAGAATCACCTGGGGTGATGATTAAAAAGTCACATTTCCTAGTCTCATTGTTTAGCGCTAGATTAGATAAATATTTCGGTTCTCCTCTCCCTCCACACCTTTGCCATGTAAGTATGTGGTTCCTTTCCACTGTAAATGGGGCATACTCCCCCACTCCCTGATTTCTTTTGAGCCACATGACCTGGCCTGCTTTGGCTCATAGGATGTTACCAGATGTGGCAGAGGCACAGGCTTGAAAAGCACTTGTGTGATCAAGTCTGCACACTGGCACCTCTGCTATTACTGAAACTGCCTTTGCCAAAAATTATAACAGTGGGAAAATTATGACAGTGAAAGAGACCTGATCTAACCAATCTTCATCTTGCCTTTAAACTCCAAACTGCCCTTGATCATTCCTGGGCTTGGGCCAAGCTAACTGTAAGAGAAATTTAATTTACAGTTTAAATGATAACAGCTCTACCCCAAAATTAAACCACCTTTGTAAAACTAATGAAAGATCACCAGTTTAGGAGAATGAGAGGAGCCGGAATTCTGCTAAGATGTAGGGGCAAATGATTACCAGGCATTACCCCAGATGTCACAAGATTCGCAACTTACTCCCAATTACTCCTGCAGATAACATCACTATTGTAGAACCCAAGATTGGCCTTTTGAAATGTCTTTTCAAGTTTTTGCATTTCTGATGACTGACTAGCCCCACTCAGGCCCAAGACTCTTGACTCAACTAGTTCTGTGGCCCCCACCCAGAAGTGGACTCAGTTCACAAGGACCATTCTCCACGCCCCTGTGATTGCATTCCCAAACATCAGCAACACCCATTTCTTTGCTTGCCAAACTATCCCTGAAAAACCCTGGCCTCTTAATTTCCAGAGATTGATTTGAGTAATAAACTCCAGTCCCCCGTTCAGCCAGCTGTGTGAATTAAACTCTTTCTCTATTGCGATTATCCTGTCTTGGTAAATCAGCTCTATCCAGGCAGCAGGCAAGATGAACCCATTGGGCAGTTACATTACCATAAGAACAACATGCCTGGTTTAGCAAGCTGGCCTCAGGAGAAGAATGGGACACTGGAGCAGAGCCAAGTTAATCCAGCCAAACCCAAACTTAATCAGCCACATCTCCTCCACCCCCAACCCCAGTGGGTGATAAAGCCCAGCCAAATCATCAGAGCTGCCAGCCAGTTAGCTTAGATCAGAAGGTCCCTGTCAACCTGCAGATATGTAAGCAAAATGCTGCCTGAAATTTATTGTTCATTTGTAATATAAGTAATAGATAATCAATATAATCTACACAAGAAACTCTGATTTGGTGACTACTTTCGACTGGTTTCCTTTGTTTACAATTGATAGAAAGCTAACACAAACTCACTTAAAAATAAAAGAAAATGTTCCGAATTACAAAATGAATAAAAAAGGGAGTCAACACAGCTCCAGGAATGACAGATTCCAAGTATTTAGATGGTACTGTAGGAAATTTGACTCTCCAACAGAGATGCAGCTGGAGGCTGTCATCCTAAGTTAATTAACACAAACAGAAAACCAAATACCACATGTTCTCACTTATAAGTGGGAGCTAAACATGGGGCGCTTGTGGACACAAAGATGGCAACAATAGAAACTAAGGACTACTATGCAGGGAGGAAAGAAGGAAAACAAGGGTTAAAAACCTAACTATTTGAGTACGATGCTCAGTATCTGGGTGATGGGATAAATCATAACCCAAACTTCAGCATCATGTAATATACCCAGGTAACAAGTCTGCACTGATACCCCCTGAATCTAAAATAAAGGTTGAAATTATTAAAAAGAAGAAAGAAAAGAAAGAAAGAAAGAAAGAAAGAAAGAAAGAAAGAAAGAAAGAAAGAAAGAAAGAAAGAAAGAAAGAAAGAAAGAAAGAAAGAAGGAAGGAAGGAAGGAAAAGAAAGAAAGAAGGAAAGAAGGAAAGAAAGAAAGAAAGATCTGTCTGCACCTCTCTGTGTTGGCTTTCTTCTCATGGAGGATCTCTATAAGTGATGAAAAAGATGGCCACCAGGAGCTCCAGGTTTGAATTCTGCCAAATAATGCCATGCTAGGGAAAAGAAAATACTACTTTCAAGAGAGTTTTAAGAGAAGTCCAAATGCTATAATTTTCAATGATTCTGAATCACCTAACAATTTCAGAACCGATTATTACAACGCTGATTAACCAGGCTAGTGTATTATGCCCATTCCTTAAGCTGGTGTGGCATTATTCAAAACAAGCCACATGGACTGAGTGTAGGAGGGCTGGTTCTGAAAAAAAAAAAAAAAAAAAAAAAATCTAGGTGCTGATACCGAAAGGAGAAACAAATGCTGAGCAGTCAAATATAAGGGGTCCACAGCAGTAAGTCTTGAAGTCTTGGTTGGGGATAGCACACCAGGTGGTTCTACTTTGTGGAACTCCAGGAGCATATTTTTAAAGATCATTATATAATGGATAGGATACTCCAACTTTTAGGAATACTCAGAAGAGCCATGATGAAGCCAGTTTAAAAAAAAATCACAAACTGTTTTATATGCCAAATTCATTAAGAAATTCTGGGAGTAATGATTAAAGATTTCAATCTAATCCCTAGGATTTTATGATTCAGGTGTTGGGATGCTCTAAATTCTTATTTCTTGGTCATATCTTAGGGTTTAGAGAGTTTATGTTTGTTTGTTGTTTTGTTTTTGTTTTGTCTTATTTTTTATTTGTTTTTGATTAGTTTTCGTGGACAGAGAGAGGATGGAGAGCCTCTTTATTATCCTGACCACTAACATGTAGTTTTGCTACATTTGGTAGGGCATCTTGTTTCTCTCTGCTTGACTCAGAATAACCACAAGTTGAAAATCAAGCACTAATGCCATTCAGAATGGAATTTCTATTGTAAGATCCATGGGTTGAAATCCTGGAGTCACAAGCCTAACGTACTAGTTCATTTCTTCATTCACTGGAGAAACTAGTTCTTCTGTTTCAATAAAAGGGTAAAACAGAAAAGAAGCAAAGAATAAACAACTCTCAGGTTAGATTAAATTCAATTAATAAATGGCTTCTCCACAGCAAACCCACATTGCCCAGCAGTAGCATTCACTTCCCTCCAGTTCTATTTTCTTCAATTCAAAGCTAGACACCAACCTAACTTTCTTCCTATCAAATGTCACTCAATCAAACCTTCTCTTGAATTGTACTTTTAAGTAGATGATGTCTCATTTAAGATTCAATAAAACAGATAATTTTGAAACAATTTTTATGATGCTTTTTAAAACAAAAAATAAATGAGACAATATAAATATCAGTGATTCACCTAAAATTATTATTCTCTAGAGCAATGACACAGTGTTTCATCAAAAGTCCTTTTAACAGTTGAGTGGAACTAATCAGTGCTATATTCATTGTCATAACTGATAGGCAGCTGGGGCTATGGGACAGGTACAAGCTGCCAGATTCATGATTTATCTCTACTGTTGCATATTATTAATCAAAAGAGAATCATAGAGTCGACTCAGATTTGAGGGAAAGGGATTACACAAGGCTCAATTAACAGGAGTCAATACATAGTCATTTTCAAAAATATGGAACAGTAGACATATAGCAGTTACTATTCCATAGCAATTCTGAAATCTAAATGGACATACGTCACTAATTCCTCTAATGGACCCCTGTTCTGCTACCTAAGAGTGGTTTTTCATGGTTCTTTGCTTGACCCTTGGCTCCTGGCTTTGAACTCTGAGTTATTCTTCCTTTTCCATAAAAGATGGCCCATACTTCCAACGAAGTAACTGTCTGTCTACATTTCTTCCTGACAGTTGAGGTTCCAGAGGCCTCTGTTACTTTGCACCCATTAAGGTGATTCCTTGTGTTATAAAGTTCTAAGGATTCTGACAAATGGATAGTGTTATTTGTCCACCATTAAAATACCATACAGAATAGTTTCACCATCCCAACAAATCTCCTATGCCTCACCTATTTAATCCCGCCTACTCCACACACCCCTGGCAACCACGGATTTTCTTATTTTGTCTCCATAATTTTGTCTTTTCTAGAATGCCATATATATGGAATCCTTTTCAAACTTTTTTTTTACTTAGCAATATGTACTTTTTGACTTAGCAACATGCACTTAATATGCATTTAAGTATTTATCATAATTTTCCATGACTTGATAGCTCATTCATTTTTGGAATGACTAGTATTCCATCATAGGATATACCACAGTTTGGTTATCCACTCATCTACTGAATGAAATCTTGATTGATTCCAGTTTTTGGTGATTATCATAAAGCTTCTATAAACATCCACATGCAGCTTTTTGTGTGAATGTAGGTTTTTCAGATCATTAGGGTAAATAGCTAGGAGCACAACTGATAAATCATATGGCAACACAAGGTTTAGCTTTCTAAAAACTGTCAACTCTCTTGCAAAGCAGCTATAACATTTTGCACTCCCACCAGCAATGAAAGACAGTTCCCATTGCTCTGCATCCTCACATGCAATTGATATTATCATGTTTCTTAGATTTTAGCCATTCTAATAGGTGTAGAATTGTATATCATTGTTGTTTTAATTTTTATTTCCCTATTAACAAGTAATGTTGAACATCTTTTCATATGCTTACTTGCCATCTATATATCTTCTTCAGAGAGGTGTCTTTTCAGAACATTTTCCTATTTAAAAAATAGGGTTTTTTATTTTTATGTTGTCAAGTTTAAGAGTTTGTTGTACATTTTGGATACAAGTCCTTCAGCAGATATGAGTTTTAAAAGTATTTTTTTTCCTGTCTGAGTTAAAAGACAACTACATGAATGTCAGCAAAAATGATGAAATAGGAAGCCCTGGAGTCCTCTTCCCCCATGAACACACCACGAAATCTGTGTTCAATAATGAAACACAGATTCCTTTGGTGAAAAATCCAGAAACTGGTTGAGTGGCTCCCATACCCTAAGCAAGTGTGAAACCAGCCACATTGAATCCAGTAGGGAAATTTGAGATAGCTGCTCACCATAATTCCTATGCTCTCCTGAGCAAAATATGACCAGGAAAAAGACTCCCAAAATCCCTGCTTCACTCTGAGAAGGAAAAGAGACCATACATCAAACACTGCAACTTCCCTGCATATTCTTCAGAAGACTGGCTTTGGCTTGTGTTTCTTGGAGTGCTGACAGGAAGTGACATACTCTAGCTGCCTGGTGACTGGTGATATCAGAGATAGTAGTTTGAGCGGACAATCACCATAGCCTATATCCCCAGGCACATAGAGCAAGCAAACAAAAAGGTACACCTCCCAGCTTTCCCCTGAAGGGAGAAAGAGTTGGATCACACATCCCTTGCTCCAACTTTTCCAGAAGGTGCACAAAGGGCTTACTTCTGTATTACCTGTTTTGGAGTACTGATGTATCCAGCATACTCTAGCCACCTGGGGTCCAGTGAGATTAGAGATGGTGGCTCAAGCTAGCGGTAATAATATTCCCTCCCCATGGCTCAGCACATAGTAAGTGGATTAAAAATCTCAGCTCTCAACTTTTTCCTGGAGAGAGAAGGAGATGGTCTATGTACCCAACATCCCAAATTTTCCAGGAGCTGTCTGAGGAACTGGCTTCAATCTCACTTGGCTGGACACACTGATGGGACCCAACATACCTTTGACTCCTGGGAGATGCTAAGAACAAAGAGCAAGTTGAACTAACATGAAGATACAAACATCCCCAGGATCTCTGGTTGGGTTGCTTGGTGACTTCTCCTATACAAGTCCAGTTCATAAAGACTGGGAGAAGTCATAAAGAGTGTGTATTAGAGATATATCTAATGTGCAGATAACAACACAAAGAGTCAAAGAAAATGAAGAAATAGAAAAATATTTCCCCAAAAAAGGAACAAAAAAAATCTTCTGAAACCAACCCCAATGAAATGGAAATATATAATTCATCATATAGAGAATTCAAAATAATGGCCATAAAGATGCTCAAAGAGATCATGAGAGCAATGCATGAACAAAGTAAAAATCTTAATAAAGAGAAAATAGTTTTAAATATCAAAAATCTTGGAACTAAAGAATACAATAACTTAATAAAAAAATTTACTAGAGGGGGTTCAGCAGCAGACTAGAAAGAGCAGAAGAAAAAAATCAGTGAGACTGAAGACAGCTTATTGGAAATTATCCAGTCAGAGAAGCAAAAAGAAAAAAAGGTTTTGAAAGTATAAATAAATCTCATTGGGCTTATGGGACACCATTAGGTGGATCAATATATGCACTTAGGGACACCCAGAAGTAAAAGGTATGGGGGAAAGATTATGTTTAAATAAATAATAGCTGAAAATTCCCCAAATGAGAGGGAGGTGGGGAATGTACATCCAGATCCAGGAGGCCCAATATATCTTACATAAGAAGAAGCCAAAGAAATCCACACCAAGACACATTATATCAAACTGTCGAAAGTCAGACAAAGAGAGAATTTTGAAACCAGCAAATAAAAAATGATTTGTCACATATAAGGAAATGTCAGTGAGACTATTAGTGGATTTCTTGCAAAACTTTGCAAGCCAGAAGAGAGTGAAATGATATTTTTCAAATGCTGTAAGAAAAAACTGCCAACCAACTGTCCTTCAAAATGAAAGAGATACTTTCCCAAACAAAATCTGCGGGAGGTCATCACCACTAGACATAAATGGATAAAGAAAAGATGATCTGGATGGCCGGGTGTGGTGGCTCATGCCTGTAATCCCAGCACTTTGGGAGGCCAAGGCAGGCAGATCATGAGGTCAGGAGTTCGAGACCAGCCTGGCCAACGTGGTGAAACCCTGTCTCTACTAAAAAATACAAAAATTAGCCGGGTGTGGTGGTAAGCGCCTGTAATCCCAGCTACTCGGGAGGCTGAGACAGGAGAATTGCTTGTACTCGGGAGGCAGAGGTTGCACTGAGCCGAGATCTCACCACTGCACTCCAGCCTGGGGAACAGAGGAAGACTCTGTCTTAAAAAAAAAAAAAAAAAAAAAAACATGATCTGGGCTGGGCACAGTGGCTCACACCTGTAATCCCAGCACTTTGGGAGGCCAAGACATGTGGATCACGAGGTCAGGATATCGAGACCATCTCCTGGCCAACATGGTGAAACCCTGTATCTACTAAAAATACAAAAATTAGTTGGGTGTGGTGGTGGGTGCCTGTAATTCCAGCTACTCGGGAGGCTGAGGCAGGAGAATGACTTGAACCCGGGAGGTGGAGAATGCAGTGAGCCGAGATTGCGCTACTGTACTCCAGCCTGGTGACAGAGCAAGACTCTATCTAGGAAAGAAGAAAGGAAAGAAAGAGAGGAGAAGAGAGGAGGAAAGGCAGAAAAAGAAAGAAAGAAGAAAAGAAAGAAAGAAAGAAAAAAGAAAAAAGAAAGAAAGAAAGAAAGAGAAAGAAAGAAAGGAAGAAAGAAAAGAAAGGGAGAAAGAAAGAGGGAGGGAGGGAGGGAAGGAAGGAAGGAAGGAAAGAATCTGTACATACAATGAAATATTACTCAGCCTTAAAAAATAGAGAAATCCTGCATTATGTGACAACATGGATGGACCTAGAGGACATTATGCTAAGGGAAATAAGCCATTTACAGAAAGATAAATACTGTATGATCTCACATATGTGAAACCTAAAATAGTTAAACTTGTAGAAGCAGAGAGTAGAATGGTGGTTGACAGTGGCTGGTGGAGAGGGAAAATTGGAAGTTGCTATTTAAAGATATAAGGTTTCATTTATGCATAATGAATGAGTTTTAGAGATTTGCTGTATAATATTATACATATAATTAACATTACTGTATTGTACATTTAAAATTTGTTAAATATAAAAATATGTTAAATTTAAAACACAACAGAAGAAGGCAATTATAAATACTAGTTTATAAGCCTAAATGTTAAAGATATAGTGGGTATAAAATCAGTAGCACAAGTGAGGAGGAAATTGAGCTATATTTGAGCAAACATTTTATATATTATTGAAATAAAGTTGATATTAAACTGAGCTAGATTGTTTTAAGTTGGGATTTTAATTATAACCACCATAGCAATCACCTAGGAAATAACTAAAAATATATATAGTAAAAGAAACAACAAGGGGACTCAATGAAATATAAATCCTCTGTATAATACCGAAAAAGGCAAAAATAGAGAAACATTGGAACAACGAAGATATAAGACATATAGAAAACAAATAGCACAATGGCAGACATGAATCCTGCCTACTGCATGTATGACGGTGGTCCCATAAGATTATAATATATTTTTACTGTGCCATTTCTATGTTTATGTTTAGACAGACAAATACCTACCATTGTGTTATAATTGCCTACAGTATTCAGTAGAGGAACAGGCTGTACAGGTTTATAGCCTAGGAGCAATAGGCTATACCATACAATCTAGGTATGCAGTACGCTATAACATCTAGTTTTGTGTGAGTATGCTCTATGATATTCACACAAGGATGATTGCCTAATGATGCATTTCTCAGAATATATTGTTGTCAGTTGATGCATAACTGCATATTACCTTGTGTTGAAAGACAGTATGGTATAGTGTTTAACAGCACATTTTATGAATTTAGACTGGTTTGTATTCTTCTGGCTGTGTGTTATAGGGAAGGATTACTGACCTCTCTGTTCCTCATATTTTCTAATCAGTAAAACAAAAATAATGATGATACCTATTTCATGGGGTTGTTGGTGAATTTAGAAAGTTAAATTTGAAAACTTTGAACAGAGACTGACATACAGTATGCCCTTAATAAAAGTTTTCTACTCCTAGTTACCTATTATTAAGCCCTGAATTAGGGTTCTTCAGAGAAATACACACACACACACACACACACACACACACACACACACACACACCCCACACATCTGAAGAGACTTATTATAAGGAATTATAAGGAGTTGGGTGACTTGATTATGGAAGCTAAGTCCCAAACTCTGCAGGGTGAGTTAATAAGTAGGAAGTGCAGGAAAGCCAGTGATGTAGCTCCAGTCTGAAGGTTTGGAGGCTTAAAATTGAGGAAGCGCCAATGTTTCAGTTCGTCTGAAGGAAGGAAGAATTATCTCTTACTCTGTGGAAAGGTCAGCTTCTTTTCGATATTCGAGACTTCAATTGATTGGATGAGGCCCACTCACATTAGAGAGGACAATCAGCTTTACTCCAATCTCTCTGATTAAACCATTAATCTCACCCAAAACACCCTCACAGAAACACCTAGAATAATGTTTGACCAAATATACAGGCACCCCATAGCCAGTCAAGTTGAAATATACAATTAACCATCACAAGACCTTGGACTGACCTTTACTTTGAGCAAAAATAGAACTACTCCTCCATTTATCAGAGAGACTTCTCCCCAGTCACTCTCCTGAGGTTTCTTTCCTGTTAGTAGACAACTTTTTTATAGGATCTCTTCGGTTTCTGCACAGCTTACAAGCAGAGGCACTGACATTTTGTTCTAGGATATCTTTTCAAAGATTCTGCATGGCAAACAGCCTTGGAAGATAAGATAATGTCTCCATCTGGACCACAGGGCTGATATGCCTACTGTTTGTTATAAAAGATTTGAGCTGAGCCAGGCTCAGTGGTGCACGCCTGTAATTCCAGCACTTTGGGAGGCTGAGGTGGGTGGATCCCCTGGGGTCAGGAGTTCGAGACCAGCCTGACTAACATGGTAACATCCCATCTCTACTAAATACAAAAAAAAAAAAAAAAAATTAGCCGAGTGTGGTGGCCCATGCCTGTGATCCCAGCTACTCGGGAGGCTGAGGCAGGAGAATCGCTTGAATCCGGGAGGCAGAGGTTGCAGCGAGCCAAGATCACCCCATTGCACTCCAGCCTGGGCAACAAGAGTGAAACTCCATCTCAAAGAAAAAAAAAGGTGTGAGCTTAGGCTCAGGGTTCTCCTCCTGTGATGCAACCTCCTGGTATACAGGCTTTCATCTGGGCTCATACACATCACCCCTATGGAGCTTGGGGCTTGGGGCTTGGAGGCAAGGGGAACTGATGCAAATATTTTGATATCATAATAATAAAGTCCTTTGTCTCTGCCTCAAGAAGCTCCTGTTTATGATAGCAGCCATGAAACTGGCAGGCTACCTTGTTAACTTGCAAGTAGGATAAAATCTCGTCTTTCACAGTTTTTTAAATTCTCTTTTTAAAAATTTACATTCTCACTCTTTTTCCCAGCCTCTACAACCATGGAATATGACTACCCACATTAGTGAATCACCCCTTCTGAAGTAGATTTTCCTTTTCTTAATCTATGTACTTTTACAGGCACCATCCTATCCCTCTGAGGTCACTGATGATCTAAGTCTATGAACTTAGTGTTATGTAGGTTCTGAGCCAATTCCAGACTTGAACAGAAGGATGTAGCAGCTTCAGGCCATTATATAAACATTTATTTAAATGATATTTTAACCGTTTAAATATTCAGAGGAAAAGAACTTTGCTCCTTTTAGAAACAACTAACCCTTCCAAAAACTAGCTAGATATTATAAAAAAGATGTTTTTATCATACATGAAAGACAAAAAGGAACAAAAATATAATTATTTACTTGTAAGTATAAATAATAAGTGCTGAATAAGAGAAAATCATCATGAGGACACTGGTATATTGCAATGATGACCCCAACTCTTCATACCCACTGTCTCATATTCACTCCAGTTGCCATATGACTTTGTAGTTGCTCTTGCTAAACAGGCTAAACATACTCCTTGAGTGCGTTCTGTCCTTATGCCTTTCTATGACCTTGTCTATTCATGTTTATAAATATTGGGTCAATAAATCATTAGTCTAGATTTGAACTATTTATGTTACTCAAAAACACAAAGATTCCGAAGCCCTTGTCTTCAAGAATCTATGTTACACAGTGTGAAACTTTCCCTGGGCTCTTAGAATGATGCATTTTCCTTTCTTTTTTTTCTTCCCTGAAGGAAACAAAGCACAGAGAACTTTGACTCAAATTTCGAATCATATAGTGAATTGATCAATGAGAAAATCATTGCCTTTGGCATAGAAACTCACTGGTCATGTAGGTATCAAACACTTAAGAGGTAAAATGGATATCAATGTCTTGGGATATGCAGCCTGGCTTACTTTCCTAGATAATAAGTAATAGCTACATCTCTGCTTTGTAAGGAAGTATAAATAATAAAAGAAAATCAAATGTATCCAAAAAAGTAATTTCTAAAAATCCACTGATGGAGATAACAGCATTGTTGATTTCAAAATTGGCCCGTAAGTATTTCCTCTCTGCTGTATCCCAACTCCAGTGTAAATGAATAACCTTGACCAACCCCTTTTATAAAAAGCTTATGATGTTTACTAGTAGAAAGTCCCAATCTATAAAATGTCTCTTAGACACCTAGATTGTTTCATGTACGTAAACCTACAATTTTTGGATTCATGGAGTCTGTCTGGTTGGAGAATGTGGTAGCCATGTAAGCTGTGTGATTAGTGAAGTATAAAATGGAGGTGCTCCAAAGCAGAGTATCTCTTTCTGGGAACAATGTTTCTGTATACATTTCTCAAGAATTCTAAAATCGAAACAGGTAAAGCAGAAAAAAGAGGACACTGGGGGCACTGAGTCTTATGGTTTCAGGCTCCTCTAGGAAATGAACATTTCATCAATGCCCAATGCTTGCCTGTATCCAGTTAATTATTATAAAATTTGATATTGGGTAAGCTGACGTTTCATATGAATTTTCTTTGACAATTAACATGTCATATTGACATGCAAAACAATTTAAGAAATACAAAATAATGAAATATAAGTTTCAGCACTACTCAAAGTATCATGTAAACATGTCTCAAGGTCCACCAGGAAAAAGTTACACCTTTCCTCTCTCCTTGGGGGATGCAGCCAGTTAAAACTTTCCTTTTCCAATTTTATAAATTTCGATTGCACATAACATGAAAACAATTAGCGACAAAAACAGCAACATAAGTCAAAGGAAAACATTCTACATCACATTTGGTAGTGGTCTAACAGAAATTGTGTTTGATCAACACAAAATTAACTAACAGGGTTTTTAAATTATCATCATTGTAAAGCATGTAATTAAAGTCAGTGAGTAATTGCAATTTTATCTAATGTAAACAACATGTAAGATAGTGAGGTACTTTATGAGTAACAGAGGTCAATGGTAGAGAGAAAGATTTAGATTTAAAGTCTTTGAGATGATAAAAACATAAGATTAAATTAAATGCCAAAAAGGTCCAGCATTTTGGTATTTTAATTACTGGTAAATACTTATGTTTGTAAAAAGCAACAGTGTCTTAGTTTTTCAAAATATATTTTGTTTGGGAGAAAAACTAAAGGTAATACAAAAAAATTCCCTCTAGATTGGCAATCAAGAGACCTGGAGATTTTATTCCTGGCTCAGCTGCACACAAAATGTATGTTCTTAGATGGGTTGTTGCCTTAAATTTGGTTCCCCCAGAATCAAACCCTGAGAAAAGTATTTGCAGGCAAATTGTTTATTAGAGGGGATCCCAGGAAGCACTTCTAGGGGTGTGGGGAAGTGTGATAGGGAAGAGAAGGAGGACAACAGAGGGGGCATTATTAAGCAGGTTACTCCCCTGGGCAAATGGGGTCAATCCTGCTGAGGAACTTTGGTAGACTGTGTAGAACACACCTTGGAGTTTATTCTACTAGGCAGGCAAAGAAGCTGGGGTATGTGTTCACCAGCTTCTGTCTTTGCTTAAGTCCTGCTCCTGGGGTGAGTTTACTCCCCAGCACTCCCAGCAGCCAGAAAAAGCCTGTAAGCAAACAATCGCAGGTGCCTCCAGCTGGAAGCCATGTGATTACTGTGCACAGGAGTGGGGACTCCAGAGGAGACGTAGGCAGGCAACTGACAGCCTCTGCTACAGGTTTTTTACTTCTGTGGTCAGTTTCCTCACCTGTAATGTAGTAATGGTATTGCTGAGTGTACCTACCTTTCAGTTAATGTGAGGATAAATATGATGCATGTAAAAGATGTTTATAAAGTTTTGACTTGAAATTCGCATTAAATAGCATATGCAATATTAATAAAAAGCAGCTAGATAATTCCTAGATCTCTTTCATGTTTGCATTATGTGATTCATTGCTTTTCCCATAAACTTCAGACAGCTAGGACTGGTATAACCTGAAGAATAATACAAACTAAATTGAAAAGGTATGTATATGATTCTTACTGATAGGGTTTTAAATTTTATATTAGTAATCCATCTTTTACATGTGACATCTGGAAACATTTAACTGCTACATCCTGGTCAAATGGAAGCTATCTATATGTTTGTGATTTATTCCCATCATTTTAAACAAAAAAAAATGTTTTTAATCTGTATCAAAGAAATTGGTATCTTGAGTTGCCTTTCTATTGCTTATATGACATTTAATAATTGTCTGGAAATACATTATTTATTCCTATTCAGAACACTTTCATCTCTACCACAGATATTTGCAGTCTCCCTGAATTTTGACACATAGTTTTTTGATTAGTAATCTACCTTATAATATACCTATGGTGTCAGCAACTGACGGAGAAGTTTTAGGATTCTGAATCTCTAGGCAAACACGCTGAAAATTAGGGTTTAGTCATCACAGTTTTAGCTTCTTTTCTATCAAAATAGACTATTTTTATTTATTTAAACAAACAAGAAGACGAAATATATATTACTGTTGCATGTATTTGTTTTTACCTCTAACTTTAAGTAGAAATGATGGCTCCTTTGCCTTTTTCCTATTATATCTTTATTTTTTACTTGATTCTTTCTTGAAGTGCTTTGGATTTTTTTGCATATTCAGAAATATATAAAATTAATTATAAGAATTACTTGTCTTTAGTATGAGTTGCCAATATTCACTTTTTGCTTCATCATCGATCATGCAGTGCAGATTTTTTTGTAATAGAGATAATTAACCTTTACTTTGAGTTGTTCTGGCTTTTATATCAGTTAGAAAGGCCTTTTTTACTTTGAATAATAAAAAAATTCTCCACCTGCTTTAACTTTTTAAATAATTATTTGATCAGTTTTGGCTTTATTCTAGTATAACGTATGACACAGGAATCCTATGTTTGCATTGTTACCCAGAGTCATAGTTTTAAAGTTTGTTCCTTTTTATTTTATGGTTGAATACACAATTATTCATGTAAAAGTAACACAGTAAAAGGATTGCTGTTTTCACAGCCTTCATGTCTCCCATCTTTGCTTCAACAGTGTTATGATTATGAAACCTATGCAATTAATCATTAGTATTAACACAGCCATCTTTTACCATTTTCTAGTCATTCATTTTCACTGAATACTAAGGTGAAATGAACTAAAACGTTCAAAATCATTGCTTCAGCAGTAGTATTATAATGCCGGCACACTTAATTATTCTCAGGCAGATGCCACTCTAATTCTAAAAGTACATAGGAAAGTGTTTCAAATGAACTATAAGTGCAATAAAACAAAACTCTGGGACTCTGTTAAATATAAGTAATTCCTCCACATCAGAGAGAAATGAGTTTCCCACATTTCTTTGAAGTTGACCCATCTCAGGCAGATCTAATGATTGAATAAAGATACTTCTTACACTGCCCAAAGTATCTATGTGTTGGGAATTTCTTGCTTCCTACCAAGCTTGCTTCGTTTCTACTTCCCTCTGTGTTACTTCTCCCAGTTCTTATATCTAGATAGCTACTCTACCGATGCCTCTAAACATTGTTTTTGGGATATACAGTCTCCATATTAAATGTAGGATTTGAAGTTCTGAGATGACTCATACGTCTTTAATTCCACATTGAGATGGGCTTCACCATTTCTCCCCTGACCCTACAAAAGAAGCTTTTCTGGGGAATTTAAACTTTAGCCTAGATGATAACAGATAAAATCTGGAAATAGTCCTACCAAACCGGAGAGAGAAAAGGGAGAAGCAGAGACAGTCTCGACCACCATTTTGTCTTCCAGTCAGAAATAGAGTCAGAGTTTTTGACTGAGCTCCTTCTCATATTGGTTCCATATTCTCTAAAACACTCATCTTTTTCCAACTTTTCTTCTGAACAATCACCTCTACTTGAATTGAACTAGTGAGTTTGTATTAAATTTAATCTTTCTCTTCAAAAAATTAATGAATGGAAAAATAAACATAAAGAAATAAACTGTCACTATATGTGGGCATTGTAAGAAATTGTCCATGGAGATGTGTTACAATATCTTGGTGAGACAGTTTTCATAAAAGAATAGTCATAGAAATACAGCCAAATTTCTAATACAACATGTTTTTGAAAATCTGATCATCAGTGTGATGGCTAATATTAGGTGTCAACTTTATTGGATTGAAGGATGCCTAGATAGCTGGTATTGTTTCTAGGTATGTCTGTGAGGGTGTTGCCAAAGGAATCAACATTTGAGTCAGTGGACTGGGAGAGGAAGACTCACCCTCAATGTGAGTGTGCACCATCCAATTGGCTGCCAGCTCAGCTACAACAAAGCAGGCAGAAGAAAGTGAGATGAGCCGGCTTGCTGAGTCTTCTGGCTTTCTTCTTTGTCCCGTGCTGGATGCTTCTTGCCCTTGGTCATCAGACTCTAGGTTCTTCAGCTTCTGGACTCTTGGACTTACACCAGTGGTTTTCCAGGAGCTCTCAGGCCTTCAGTCACAGACTGAAGGCTATACTATCAGCTTCCCTGCTTTTGAGGCTTTTGAACTCTGACTGAGCCACTATTGGCTTCCTTCTTCCTCAGCTTGCAGACAGCATATCATGGGACTTCACCTTGTAATCGTGTGAGTCAGCTCTCCTCAATAAACTCCCCTTCAGATATATATATATATGCCCTATTAGTTTTATCCCTCTGGAGAACCCTGACTAATAATCCAGAAACAATTAATAGTGTTAGACATTTACCTGGAGGAATAAACTGTTCAAAATGTTTTCCATTAGTTTTCCATTAATTGCAGAGTTAACAGACTAGAAAATTTACCTCTGCTTCTTACGTGAGGTCATTGACTGTATTAAGTTGGTGCAAAGGTAACTGCAGTTTTTGTAGTTAAAAGTAAGGCAAAAACCACAGTGACTTTTGCATTAACCTAATATTTAGGAATAGTATTGAAACTATGCCCCAAAGAGTTAAATACACCAACGACTAACAGAAATTCTTGAGTCTGCAGGTTGATAGATAAGAAAAGAAAAAACTTGCAAAAACACTGAACTGTGTCTGCTTGTAAGATAACACAACTAGCTAAAATTGGTTGCAATCAGTATGGCCAACTAGATTCCGCACAGAACCAGCTTGCTGACGTCACAACCCGAATTTGCACTGCATGTTTCATACTAACTCCTCCCCAAATTTGCACACGTTATCCGTGAGGTAGTGTGAAGAAATAACAGAGCATGCCCAAGGATTTTCCAGACCTCCCTTTCCTTCCACCAATCACTTATTAATCTCAGATTCCACCACCTAAATCTTGCCTAATCAAATTACTGCCTTAAAGACAGCACAGGGAACAAATTTGAGCTGGATTCCTGTCTGCTTGTTGGCCAGCTTTCAATAAAAGTCTTTATTTTTCCCAAAAATCCTGGTGTCATAGTATTGGCTTCTAGCGCATGTGGCAGCCAGCTGGTTAGGCTCTGTAACAGTGTAGGGATAGAGGTTTGTTCCTAGCTGATAACAAAACATTATTGCAACTACTTACATTTTCTTTGACACAGAATGTTGATGAGTTTCATAAGAAATGATTCTCGCATGGGGAAGGATGAATTCTTCTGTTACTAAGAAGATTGAAACCAAATCTCAGAGATCACAACCAGATCTCAGATGGCAAAGAACATTTAGAAACACACCCAACCCAACACTTCACAAGCATAGCTTTAAAAATTTTGAGAATCACATCCTCCAGAGCAGATTTTCAATGTGAATTTTACTGTGGACCAGCAATGTTTCTGCACCCTCTACCTCAGACCTCAAGAATGAGGAAAAGATGGAAGGAGAAAAACTGAGAAGAGTTGTAACATCTATATCTAAAAGGGAGGTGCAAGAGGAAGCACAACAAAAAATATGACTTTAAGACACATGCATGTGTATGTTCATTGCAACATTTATTCGTAATAGCAAAGACATGGAATCAACCTAAATGCCCAATAATGATAGACTGAATAAAGAAAATATGGCACATATACACCTTGGAATACAATGCAGCCAATAAAAAAAAATGAGATTATGTCTTTTGCAGATACATGGATGGATTTGGTGGCCATTATCCTCAGCTAACACAGGAACAGAAAACCAAATACTGCATGTTTTACAAGTGGGAGCTAAATGATGAGAACACATGGACACATACAGGGGAACAATAGGACTGGGACCTATCAGAGGGTAGAAGGTGAGAGAAGGGAGAAAATCAGAAAAAATTACTGAGGGTATGAGGCTTAATACCTGGCTGATGAAATAATCTGTACAAACCCCCATGACACAAGTTTACCTATGTATCAAACCTGCACATGCACCCCTGAACTTAAAATAAAAGGTTTTTAAAAAGGAACAATGCTAGAACTAAGGAAATCCAAATAAAGTATGGACTTCAGTTAATTAGGAAAAAGTAAAAGAAGCTACAAGACCTAAAAAAAGGGCTGACTACAAATGTGTGTTAAAATACATGGTCTGTGAAAGTCTTGAAGAACCTCCAACCTCCATGTAAACATCTCTAAAATCAAAATTTGTGGTATCTGGCTTCACATCTCAAATGATCCCTTGGATTTGAGTTCCTGGTCTTTATTCTGTTCCCCGTCTAGACAATGTACCTTCAATATTTCTCTCTTGGAATGTTTGTGGACTCCTCCTAGCCCCCAACATTATGGGAAGAGGCCCACTTCCCTGTCACTGGGTTTTCTTCCAGACATACCTACACGTGGCTCAGCTTCCATCAAAAAGGAGAGAGATCAGGCAATTAATCCCACTTAACAAAGGATAAAATAGGTTTATAAAAGGTAAGTAATTTTCCCACTGATGTTCTCTCTTTTTTTTTTTTTTTTTTTTTTTTTGAGACAGAGTCTCGCTGTGTCGCCCAGGCTGGAGTGCAGTGACGCGATCTCGGTTCACTGAAAGCTCCACCTCCCGGGTTCACACCATTCTCCTGCCTCAGCTTCCCGAGTAGCTGGGATTACAGGCGACCGCCACCACACCCAGCAAATTCTGTTTTTGTATTTTTAGTAGAGATGGGGTTTCACTGTGTTAGCTAGGATGGTCTTGATCTCCTGACCTCGTGATTCACGTACCTCGGCCTCCCAAAGTGCTGGGATTACAGGGGTGAGCCACCGCGCCTGGCCAATGTTCTCATTTTTTTTTACCTGTAATTGGAAAGATTTTGAAATGGTTGATATTAAAAAATGAGAAAGATTGAATTCAACTAGAACATGCCTTCTCAACTAGAGCAATATTGCCTCACAGGGAAGTAAGATCAGTTCTTTTGGTGGGGACAGGGCAGCAAATCTTGCTGGGTTTGTAACTTACCCAGCAAAACATTATTCTTTAGTATTCAATGATCTCATTAGGTAAAAGGTAAATTTAAATTAAATTTTTTCTCTATATGGGGCTGATAATTTTTAAAAAAACAGGCTGAGAAACACTGATACAGGATAATAATTTGCTAAATACAATATTTAATTTGTGTACAATATAGTTAACTAGATACCGATACTTGCAAGTGATATTGACTTCAAATCCTGCATCATTAAGGATTACCTGGCTGAAGAATTTGTCTTAATACTCTTTTTTATGATTATATAATTTTGCTGGTCTTCTTCTATAATCTTTGATGTTCTTTGATCATCCACACAGTTGATCATTGCAGGTTTTATTAGGGAATTTATTAATGACAGAAAAATCTCAGTTTTTGCTTGTGACACTGCTTCAAGTTCTAATTTGCATAATAGGAATGACATTTTTCTTTGTGCATTCCTAAAGCTTATTCTCTCTCTCTCTCTCTCTCTCTCTCACTTGCTCACTCACTCTTGCTCTCACTCTCTCACTCTTTCCCTCTCTGCCCCTTCTGACTGCTGGCTTTGTTTTTTGAAACATATACTTCTGGTGTATGTGGCAGTTTTCAGCTTTAATTCAGTTTTCAAAAGCTCTTCCATTAGGCAGAGCTGTAGATGCCATAATAGCCTCTCTGTCAGACTGTTAGACCAGCTTTCCCTATGTTTGCTAATTCATTCCTGACCGTTTTACACTTACTGCTTTGTAGGCTACACCTACTGTTGAATTGGTTTGGAAGTGACTTCTGAAAGGGACAAAAAAACCCCAGCTGTTCTTAAACCTAAAATAAGTTTCACCCAAACTTACTAAAATCACTTTAAAGTGATTTTAAAGTGGGGATGAATTTGGAGGTCTAGATGTGGCTGATTTTACTGACATTTTAAACAAAGAACCATTTTTCTAACTCTCTGATTTAAATGAGTTATCCATCTCTTTGTATCATAGCAATTTTATGTAAAGTTCATGAAATAAATATTTCACAAAGATATTGTGTATTTTTCCTATGTCTTGAGAAAGTGGGAACACAGTAAGCAAAACACACAAAAAGATGTTTAAATTGTAACCTTTGATTTGGGGAAAACAATTTTTAAAAACTCAATTCTGAGGAGACATATTTTCATTAAGTATAAAGAGTAAGAGGACTATAGAAACAATTTAGTCCCATAAGTCTTATCATTGTTTTTGCAACTTCACCCAAAAGAAACAATTAGATTTACTAGATGTCATATTAATTACACCAAGTTTTATAACACCTTCTAATTCATTTAATAAGGGTTTTTTTGTACCTACTATACCATATTTTGTATTTTAGGGACCATTTTTTTTTTCCTTTTCAACTTTTATTTTAGAATCAAGGGGTACATGTGCAGGTTTGTTACAAAAGTATTTCTCATGATGCTAAGGTTTGGGGTATGGCTGAACTTGTTGCCCAGGTAGTGAGCATAGTACCCAATAGGTAGTTTTTCAACCTTTGCCCGCCTTCCTCTCTCCTTCCTCTATTTTTTTTTTTTTTTTTTTTTTTTCTGAGACAGAGTCTCACTCTGTTACCCAGGCTGGAGTGCTGTGGCGCAATCTTGGCTCACTGCAACCTCCGCCTCTTGGGCTCACGCCATTCTCCTGCCTCAACCTCCCGAGTAGCTGAGACTACAGGTGCTCACCACCACACCTGGCTAATTTTTTGCATTTTTTTAGTAGAGACGGGGTTTCACCGTGTTAGCCAGGATGGTCTCAATCTCCTGACGTCGTGATTCACCCACCTGGGCCTCCCAAAGTGCTGGGATTACAGGCGTGAGCCACCACGGTGGCCTCCTCTCTCTCTCCTTTTGTAGACCCCAGTATCTGTTGTTTCCATCTTTATGTCCACGTGGACCTAATGTTTAGCTCCCACTTACATGTGAGAACATACGGTATTTGGTTTTTTGTTCCTGCATTAATTTGTTTAGGATAATTGCCTCCAGCTGCATCCATGATGCTGCAAAGGACATGATTTCATTCATTTTTATGGATACATAGTATTCCACAGTGATATGGTTTGGCTGTGTCCCCACCCAAATCTCATCGTGAATTTGTAGTTTGCATAATTCCCACGTGTTGTGAGAGGGACCCAGTGGGAGGTAATTAAATCATGGGGGCAGATTTTTCCCTTGCTGTTCTCATGATAGTGAATAAGTCTCATGAGATCTGATGGTTTTATAAAGGGTAGTTCCCCTGCACACAGTCTCTTGCCTGCTGCCATGTAAGACAAATACCTTTGCTCTTCCTTTGCCTTCTGCCATGATTGTAAGGCCTCCCCAGCCATGCTTAGCAGTAAGTCAATTAAACCTCTTTCCTTTACAAATTACCCAGTGTTGGTTATGTCTATATTAGCAGCATGAGAATGGACTAATACAGTAAATTGGTACCAGTAGAGTGGGGTGCTGCTATAAAGATAACTGAAATTATGGAAGCAACTTTGGAACTGGGTAACAAAGGTTGGAACAGTTTAGAGGACTCAGAAGAAGATAGGAAAATGTGGGAAAGTTTAGAATTTCCTAAAGACTTGTTGAATGAATTGACCAAAATGCTGATAGTGATATGGACAATAAGATCCAGGCTGAGGTGGTCTCAGATGGAGATGAGAAACTTGTTGGGAACTGGAGTAAAGGTCACTCTTGCTACGCAAATAGACTGGCAGCATTTTTCCCCTGCCCTAGAGATCTGTGGAACTTTGAACTTGAGAGAGAGAATGTGAAATTGGAACTTATGTTTAAAAGGGAAGCAGAGCATAAAAGTTTGGAAAATTTGCAGCCAGACAATGTTATAGAAAAGAAAAACCCATTTTATGGGGAGAAATTCAAGCCAGCTGCATAAAATTTGCATAAATAACGAGGTGCCAAATGCTAATCACCCAGACAATGGGGAAAACATCTCCAGGGCATGTCAGAGAACTTTGAGGCAACCCCTGCAATCACCAGCCTGCCTGCCCATAGTCCTAGGAGGAAAAAATGCTTTCATGGGCTTGGCCCAGGACCCCTCTGCTCTGTGAAGCATACGGCCTTGGTGCCCTGCATCCCAGCCACTCCAGCTGTAGCTAAAAGGGGCCAAGGTACAGCTCCAGCCATGGCTTCAGAGGGTGCAAGCCCCAGCCTTTGGCAGCTTCCACATGGTGTTGGGCCTGCGGGTGCACAGAAGTCAAAAATTGAAGTTTTGGAACCTCTGCCTAGATTTCAAAGGATGTATGGAAACACCTGGATGTCTAGGCAGATGTGTGCTGCAGGGGTGGAGCCCTCGTGGAGAATCTCTGCTAGGGCAGTATGGGAGGGAAATGTGGGGTCAGAGCCCCCACACAGAATCCCCACTGCCTAGTGGAGCTGTGAGAAAAGGGCCACCATCTTCTACACCCCAGAATGATAGATCCACCAACGGCTTGCACAGTACACCTGGAAAAGGTGCAGAAACTCAACACCAACCCATGAAAGTAGCCGGGAAGGAGGCTTTACCCTGCAAAGCCACTGGGGTGGAGCTGCCCAAGACCATGGGAACCCACCTCTTGCATCAGTGTGACCTGTATGTGAGACCTGGAGTCAAAGGAGATTAGTTCGGAGCTTTAAAATTTGACTGCCTTGCTGGATTTCAGACTTGCATGGGCTCTGTAGCCCCCTTTGTTTTGGCCAATTTCTCCCATTTGGAATGGCTGTATTTACCCAAAGCCTATACCCCCATTGTAGGTAGGAAGTAATTAACTTGTTTTTGATTTTACAGGCTCATAGACAGAAGGGACTTGCCTTGTCTCAGATGAGACTTTGGACTGTGGACTTTTGAATTAATGCTGAAGTGAGTTAAGACTTTGGAGGACTGTTGGGAAGGCATGCTTTGTTTTGAAGTACGAGGGCATGAGATTTAGGAGGGGCCAGGGGTGAAATGCTGTGGTTTAGCTTTGTCCCCACCCAAATCTCATCTTGAATTGTAGCTCCCATAATCCCCATGTGTCATGGGAGGGACCTGTCATGAGGTAATTAAATCACAGGTGTGGGTTTTTCCCATGCTGTTCTTCTGATAGTGAATAATTCTCACAAGATCTGATGGTTTTATAAAGGGTAGTTCCCCTGCACATGCTCTCTTGCCTGCCACCATGTAAGATGTGCCTTTGCTCCTCCTTCGTCTTCTGTCATGATTGTGAGGCATTCTCAGCCATGCTTAACTGTGAGTCAGTTAAATCTCTTTCCTTTACAAGTTACCCAGTCTCAGACATGTCTTTATTAGCAGTGTGAGAACGAACTAATACACACAGTGTATATGTACCGCATGTCCTTTATTCAATCCACCATTGATGGGCCCTTGTGTTTATTCCATGGTTTTGCTATTGTGAATAGGGGTGCATGTGTTCTTTTGGTAGAATGATTTATTTTCCACTGGGTGTATACCTAGTGATGAGATTGTAGGGTCAAGTGTTAGTTTAACTTTTAGTTCTTTAAGAAATCTCCAAACCACTCTCTATAGTGGATGGGCTAATTTACATTCTCATCAACAGTATATAAGTGAGGGGCAACAAATTTAAACATAACTCTTTCTATAGGGTATTTATAACTTTTGGAAGAAAATAATCCAGACTAGCATGAAATAAATAAAAGGAAGATAACTTGATTCAAAAAAGAATTTGGATGCCTAAATGCAGTAAATAAATAACAAATAGCAACAGCAAATGGGGAATAAAAGTGGTACAAAAATGAAAGCAAGTATCAAAATAATTTTTTGGTCATAATTTAGAATACAAGCATATTCTTGGAGATATTACAGATTTGGAGATATTGCAGATTTGATTCCAGACCACCAAAATAAAGTGAATATTGCAACAAGTGAGTCACATGAATTTTCTGGTTTCCCAGTGCATGTAAAAGTTACATTTACACTATACTGTAATCTATTAGGTATACAATACTATGTATAAAAAATGTACATGCCTGATTTTAAAAATACTTCATTGCTAAAAAATGCTAACAATTATCTGAGCCTTCAATGATTCATAATCTTTTTGCTAGTGGAGGGTCTTGTCTCAATGTTAATGGTTGCTGATCGATTGGGGGTAGTTGCTAAAGATTGGGGTGCCTGTGGCGATTTCTTAAAATGAGACAACAATGAAATCTGCTGCATGCATTGAATCTTCCTTTCACAAAAGATTTCTCTGGAGCAGGCAAGGTTGTTTGATAGAATTTTACTCACAGTAGAATCTCTTTCAAAACTGGAGTCAACCCTTTCAAACCTTGCAACTGTTTTGACAACTAAGTTTATGTAATATTCTAAATCCTTTGCTGTCACTGTAACAACGTTCACAACATCTTTACCAGCAGTTAGTTTCTCAAGAAATCACTTTCTTTGCTGATCCACAAGAAGCAACTCCTTATACGTTCCAGTTTTTTATCATGAGATTGCTGCAATTCAGTCACGTATTTAGGCTCCCCTTCTAATTATAGTTCTCTTGCTATTTCCATTCCATCTTCAGTTACATCCTCCACTGAAGTCTTGAACCCCTCAAGGTCATCCATGAGGGTAGGAATAAACTTCTTCCAAACTCCTGTTAATGTTGATATGTGACTTCCTCCTATGAATCATTAAAGTTCTCAATGCATCTAGAAAGGTGAGTGCTTTCTAGAAGGTTTTGAATTTACCCAGATCTATCAAAATAATCTCTGTTTATGGCATCTATAGCCTTACAAAATACATATATATATATATATATGAATTAAGACTTGAAAGTCAAAACTTACTCCTTGATCCTTGGGCTACAGAACGGATGTAGCAGGCATGAAAACAACATTCATCTTCTTGTACGTCTCCATCAGATGTACTCTTGAGTGACTAGGTGCATTATCAATGAGCAGTAATAGTTCAAAAGACATCTTTTGGGCAGGAGATTTCAACGGCGGGCTGAAAATATTCAGTAAACCATACTGCCAAAAGATGTACTGTCATCCAGGCTTTGTTGTTCCATTTATAGAGCACAAGCAGAGTAGATTTAGCACAATTCTTTAGGATCTTAGGGTTTTTGGAATAGCAAATGTCCACTGGCTTCAACTTAAAGTCACCAGCTACATTAGCCCCTAACAAGAGACTCAGCCTGTTTTTTGAAGCTTTGAAATCACTCATTAATTTCTCTGTATCTGTGAAATCCTAGATGGCATCTTCTTACAGCACAAGACTGTTTCATCTACGCTGAAAATTTGTTATTTAATGTAGCCACTTTCATCAATGATCTTAGCTAGTTCTTCCAGGTAATTTGCTGCAGCTTCTCCATCAGCGCTGGCTGCTTCACCTTTAACTTTTGTGTTATGGATGTGGCTTCTTTCCTTTAACCTCATGAACCAACAACTCTGCTGGCTTCAAACTTTTTTTCGGCAGCTTCTTTACCTCTCTCAGCCTTCGTTGAATTAAAGAGAGTTAGGGCCTTGCTCTGGATTAGGCTTTGGCTTAAGGGAATGCTGTGGCTGGTTTCATCTTTTATCCAGACCACTAAAACTTTCCCAATATCAGCAATAAAACTGTTTCACTTTATTATCATTTGGGTGTTCACTGGAGTAGCAATTTAATTTCCTTTAAGAACTTTTCTTTTGCATTTACAACTTGGCTAACTGGTACAAGAGGCCTAGCTTTCAGCCTATCTTGGCTTTCAACATGCCTTTTTCACTAAGCTTACTTGTTTCTTGCTTTTGATTTAAAGTGAGAGATGTGCAACTCTTCCTTTTACTTGAACACTTGAGAGGCCATTGTAGGGTTATTGATTGACCTATTGTCAATATTGTCATGCCTCAGGAAAAGGGGAGGCCAGAGGAGAGGGAGAGAGATAGGGGAATGGCTAGTCAGTGGAGCAGTGAGAACATGCATATTTGTTGATTAAGTTGACTGTCTTCTAAGCATGCAGTTCATAGCACCCCAAAACAATTGCAATGCTAACATCAAAGATAATTGATCACAAATTATTATGAAAGATGTAATAATGATGAAAAAGTTTGAAATATTGGGAGAATTACCAAAATACAACAAGAGACATGAAGTGAGCACATACTGTTGGAAAAATGGTGCTGATAGACTTGCTCAATGCAGGATTACCACAAATCTTCGATTTGTAAGAAAAACACAATATATGTGAAGCATAATAAAGTGAAGAGCAATAAAATGAGGTGTGCCTATACTCATGACTTTTCACTCCCTAATTCACATAACACCAAGGGAACTATTTGTTTGGAAATGTCATTGTTAATTCATATAGAAGTTTGAGTCACACAACTAGAAAAAAATAAATACTTTGCATTCTAAATATTTTCATTTGTTTTTTAGAATGATATTCTTAGACTTTCACACCAATGCCATGAAAACTGCCTTGAAATATATGTTTGAGACAATAAACCCAAAAATATATTTCTTCAAATTCTTATTTTAAGGAAAAAAAATTAGTTTTCTTCTGCTTTAGTTGGTAGATGGCATGCTCTAAAACATTAAATCTGAAACTTTTTGGTTTCAGATTTTACACTCTGATTTTACCTTTTATACTCTTAAAAATCAGGAACCCAAAGGAATGTTTAGTCTGTGTCAGTTATATCCATCAATACTTACCAGATTTGAAATTAATACTGTGGCATCTAGAAATATTTACTTATAAATGATTATACAATAAAATAGTATTTATTTATAAATCATTATACAATAAAAATAGTATATATTATGTACAATATACATAATACAACCATTGTATTAAAGTGACCATATTTTTAAAAGAAAACTAGTTGTCTTACATTTTGGAAAAAGCTATTTCATGTTGTGCTTAACAAAAGACAGTTGGATTCTTATAAATTTAGTATCCAATTTGTTGTGATGTGTTGTTTTTGGTGGAAGTATATGAAGAAAATCTGTCCTCACCCAGATACATAGTTGGATAAAAGAGAACCTTGTAAACTGTGTGAAAGTGCCTTAGGGACACCCTAGTGGTTCTAGGAACACCCTGAGAGCAGCCTGAGGCAGGCCAGCTGAAACAGAGGAATTACTAGTTATACAAAATAAAAGAATGTTTTCTACACCTGTAGTTCTGAGTAACCATTAAAAATTCTTGTTAGCAGGACAAATTGTGTTTCTAACAGCAAAATTGGAGGCCTTGTATTTGCTCACTTTGTCGTGTTAGTTGGGGGCAACTTTTGCATAATTCCTTCCCTTTGAGTGAAGTGTCTGCTTGGAAGAGTGAAATGACCGACTGCAACATGTGCTGTCAAGTTTCACTAACTTTCACAGAAATGGAAAGCAATGTGTTGCATCTGTGTAAAGAGATATTGAAGAGGAGAAAAGTGCACAGAAACAAAATAACCCATGGAAAAAAAATATAACCTATAAATGGAGTTATGGAACAATTTTGCTTGTTAGGGAAAGTGCATTTAGCAACATGATAAAATATTGCAGGAGATTTATACTAAAACATAGATATTTTCAGTCTTCATAATATCACAATTTCCTCTTTGTAATGTGATTTCTGCTGAGAGTGATATAATGAACAGAATCATCCCTAAGAGTTCTATACCTAGTTCAGAAGAAGAAAAAAATCAAAATCTTGACATATGCTTAGAAAAAGGAGCATTAAAAGCCTTCATCCACGTGCACTCTTTTCCTGAGAGGCTTTCCACTTTTTTCCTACTTTAAAATCTCTTCCTTCCTCGATTTAGCAAACATTTTCTAATAAATATCTACTTCATTTTAAAATGTGAGGCTTTTGAGAGATGAAAGATATATTTAGACTTCCTTCATTTTTATAATAAAATAGTATTTAAAAGAGTAACACCAAAATCAATACGGCTTATTGATAATACATACAGAACACTTTTATTAACACATACACACAAGCATACATGCAGACACCTCTACCTCGATCTTATTAATCCATCTACAAAATACTATTATATTCAAATTGACAACAGTCAAAGACAAAGGGAAACCAAGCTTATCCTCACTCCCTTGAACCTAATATCGAACATTATCCCTTGGCTTCAAAATGGAATTTTGATGGCCCCATGTTCTATGAAGTGGTGTCAGTAAATTTTCAAAAGGAAATTGTTTTTTCTACATATTGATATCAAAAGAAGAGATTCATTGCTTCAACAGAAAAAGTATTCATTATATGTGCTAATAACATTCGTTATATGTGCTAATAACATGACATTCATACTCTAAAGCTTATTGATGGCAGCAGCAGCCAGTCTGGAGTGGCCGCTGCCCTCATGCCAGCTGCAACAGGGAGGCACAGCCAGGGCTGCACACTCTGTGGAGCCGGTGACAAGTGGGAGGCCTGCCCCTTATGAGTTGCTGGGGCGGGAGTTCCCCGGGTGCAGCCACAGCTGCCCAAGTCATGGCTGCGGACCCAGGTCTCCTGCTCCGTGGAGCAGGTAGGAGCCCCGCCCTCCCAGGGACAGCTGCAGCCACGCAAGTCACGGCTGCAGACCCGGGCCTCCCACTCCATGGAGCAGGTAGGAGCCCCGCCCCCTACACAACTGCAGCTGCCCAAATTGCAGCTTCGAACCCAGGCATCCCTGAACTCTTGGGGCCTGGGAAGGCCCTCCCTGCCCTCACCGGCTCAGAAATGTCATGCCACTGCACTCTAGCCTGGGTGACAGAGCGAGACTCTGTCTCAAATTAAAAAAAAGAAAGAAAGAAAAGAAAAGAAATGCCTGCTCCCTCTGCCTTGCTTTTCCCTGATGTCAGCACCTGCTCAGATCTTGGAGCAAAGTTGGGACTGAGCCCAGGTGCTGTCACAGACCGGCAGGGTATGCACACACTCAGGGCAGTGCTGACACACCAGCCCTCTGTCACCTCAGCTCCCTCCAGACTTCGGCCATAGATGAGCATGGGCGGGAAGCCAAGGGGGATGGAGGGCAACTCAGCACTGGCCTGCAGGTGCTCTTTGGCACAAACAGCCTGGGTGCCATGAATGGCAGCCAGAGGCAGACAGACTCCTGGGCAGAAAAGGGCGGGTCTCTGGTGAGGCCCCAACTTTAGGCCAGGCACCATCAACCTTGTGATGCCTTTTCTGGCCTGCCCATGGTTGCCCATGAACCAATCAGCATGCACTTCCTCCCATAAAAGCCCTGGACTCAGCCAGAGCTCAGCAGATGTGGGGATGACCAGCTGCAGAAAGGAGGTACCCACTCCAGGGCCTTCTCTCTGCTGAGAGCAGCAAATGTCAGGATGACTAGCTTCAAAGAGGAGCTACCCACTCCAGAGCCTCCTCTCTGCTGAGAGCTGCAGACACTGGAATGAACAGCTACAGAGAGGAGCTACCCTCTCTGCTGGGAGGTGAACTTATGATGGGACACCCTGGCTGAGGAAAGGAGCTGACCCCTGTGGGCTTCCACTGAGCTGTTCTAATGCCCATCTGGCCCACCCTCCACTTGTCTGCATACCTCATTCTTCCTGGTCACAGGACAAGAACTCAGGAAACACCAAATGGCAAGGCTGAAAGAGCTGTAACACAAACAAGGCTGAGAGATGCCCCTTGCTTGCCATGTTATGGGCAAAGAGAAGGAAAGAAGAGTTGCAGCCCTTTGGGGGGCCCAGACTTGGGACCTCCCCAAGCCAGGGCTGTGACTCCCTCTTTGGGGCCCTGGGGTTCCTGGCCTCTCCAAGCTTCCAGGTGCCACCGTGTTCCCCAGTGCCAGTCACGAAAGCTGTATGTGGGGCACCTGGTCCAGCCACAGCCTCGCAGAGCTGGCACCCATGCTGGCACCTGGAGCTGCCCACCCCACTGCAGCAGCCAGCATGTCTGTGTGCAGTGGCCAGGCCACATGCTCACTCACACACCCCTCGCTGTTCCACACCTGACCCACCCTTCGCGGGCATGGGAACCAGGCCGGTAGCATGAGCCAAGCTCAGCCTGCCAGGCTGAGTAGGTGAAATGAGCCCAGCAGGCCTGAGCAAAACTTGGGCAAAGGCACCACCAGCCACAGAGGTTTCCAGCCAGAACCCCAAAGATCCCATAACATTATCACTGATCTTTTTTATCAAGAAATGTTCTAATTAACTGTGTTTTATAAATTCTGATTTAAGACAACCAACTATATTTGACAAAGTGTTCAATTATTACTCATCTATGGAGCGGTGGGTCAATCTAAAAACTAGGCAAATGGCTATATCAGGGCAAACAAATATTTAAAACCTCCAGTAAGATTGTGCAGTCACTTACTGCCTGGCAGAGGCAATGTCCTTGGTTGCCGCCCAGAGGCATACCAGACTATACTGCAAAAAAACTGCCCCTCTGAGCTCCTGAAGGACTCTTTTTATTTTTTCCAGCAGTTTCTCATCCAGTAACTGTTAGTGAATATCCAGGCAGGAAGTCAGAAGTCTCCCATATGTCATAACATGACACTAAAACTTAACTAGAAAATACGCTGCTAAGTTTGTTATGTTCTCAAATTGTTTTCCAAATGAAAAGATTAAGTATTATCCAGATAAAATATTTCAGACATAAATATTTCGGATGAAAAGTTTGAATGTGGGCTCACTTGTTTTAAAATGGAATACCTTGCAACCTTATGGAGGCCACCTGGCTGGCTTGCTCCAGAGCTGGAGTAGGACAAGTCCTGTGGCTTTCGGCCCTGTGTAGATTCCATTTAAATGAGAAGAGTTCCTTCATTGCCTAGTTTAATTCCAGTTGAACAATTTGCAATTATAGCAAATTAATCATCAATATGAACATTATTTATCAATACCTTATGGATAATAAAATTTAAATCCTCCCTGTTTACATTGTGGGCATGAATTCTATTACGGTAAAGTAGGTTTACAGTGAAAATACATACAAAGCACTAAGCAGCTAGCTAGTATAAGACCTTTTCTCAATAACTAGTACTATTTATTTACACAATTGATTTGCTTTATAGATAGGATCCAATGGTATTATTATAAATATTGATGGAAAGGGAGGCAATATTTTCTATCTCAGCAACAACTCCATTAAGCCTTGTGTTTTTATGTCTAGTGTAGAACTCTGAACCCAGTAAGAATTCAGTGGAACTGATTAATGCAAGATGAAAATATTGTCTTCCACTTCAATACTGATAGGTTATTCAATTTCGGGACTCTCTGAAATAGGCACTCATTAGTCACATCTTTAACATTTAAATATATTTTATTTTATATTTTATTCCTCATTCATCTCAGGCACTTCATTTTACCAAGGTTTGATCATATTCTTGAATGAAGGGACAACACAAAGAGGAGTAACTTACCAGTCCTCATTACATCCTTATCATTCTGATTCATTGCTCTGATTCAGGGAAAAATGACTATTTTTTGTAGATCCTTAATGTCACTGTTTGTGAATATGTACATGTATTCCAGTATCCTGCTTTAATTTTAATTTTTTTACATTTAACAGCATCTTCAAAAGACATTAATTTAACATTACGCGCATTTATCTGATGAGGATATATCATTTCCCAATATAAGATCATTATAACATGCTCCAGGTGCTTGAGATTATTAAATCTATGAAGAAATTTTAAAAACTATTCACTGTTATTATGAAAATATTCTGACTGGTTGTGACAGCTCTTTAATTAAAGTGAATGTATTTCTGCATTAATTAGGCTTTTGGTTCAATTTTCAATTAAATCACTACATATTTACCCTGCCTATTTCATTGACATTAAATTTGATAAATAATGTACAACTTCATTATCTATATCCGTAACTTCTACCAATTTCATTCACAAATGCATAAAAACATATAAAAATGCTTACACACACATCTATACCTATACACACATGCACACATGCATACAAACACAACAAAAATGAGGAAGAAGGAAATGGTTTATGCCTGTTTCCTTTCTGTCTGACTTTAGCGCTTACTAATTTAGGGTCATGGCCTCCTTCCATTACTATAATGATTACGTGTTCTTTTATATAATTCATAACAAGTACATGGACTTTGAATATGAGACCTCACTAGATATGAAGAGTAAAATGATGTTCCTTGACATGTCTCAAAACCTCTTAATCACCAAGTTCCTGATACTGAAATCACCATTCAGTTTTAATACATGATATACCTACTTCAGTGTGAATTATAAATAATTTGCACATACCTTTGTTCATCTTCAAATTCTAAATGCATTAGGACAACATTCAAGTCTTCACTTTAATGTAGCTTAAGAGACCTTCTAACTTACTAATCACCGTAGGTGAGTGTCTTCACAAAAAGAAAAAAAAACCTGCCTTATCTTGCCTGTAATCTCTGAGAAAAGGTTGTGTGAGAGATTAGTATAGATCATGTTGTAAAATATTTTCTTGAGTTGCAATTCCAAGTCTCACTATATTCATTTCCTCTCTTCAACTAGTTTTCATTAGGATGTTTAAAGAATATGCTTTATTGTTTACTTAGCCATTTTCACTACTTTCTCTTCAAGAGAATTGTGGTTGTAAAAATGTTACCATGGTTACACATGGCTCAGAAGTCGGTTGGTTGTGTTTGTTTTTTAAACTTTCTATACACCAAATAATGATAGAATTGAAGTTTACAAAATGGATGGATCCTTACATCTCAGGACTTTCAGGCAATGAATGTTTCTCTACAAAATTCATGCAGCTCCCCACTGTTTATTTAACTTTAGCAGAAGTTTCCTATTTGACAATGCTTACCCTACCTCCTACTTCTTTCAAAAAGCCCTTCCCAACTACCAGAAACCTATCTCTCCCTTGTCCCCTTTAGAATTATTTCTGCTCACTATTTCTCAAGTGTAAGCCACTGAACTATCCTTATAGGAAGCACCTGGAACGGTTAAGCGAACCAGTTCCTAGGTTTCACCCCAGACCTAATAAATCAGAATCTTTATTGTGCAATATGGTAATTAAATATTGAACATCCCAGATACTTAATATGCACACTAAGTCTGGCAGGCTGAGGCGGGCAGATATCTTGAAGCCAGGAGTTTGAGACCAGCCTGACCAACATGGCAAAACCCCCGTCTCTACTAAAAATACAAAAATTAGCCAGATATGGTGGAGCAGCACCTATAATCCCAGCTACGTGGGAGGCTGAGGCACAAGAATCTCTTGAACTTGGGAGGTGGAGGTTAGAGTGAGCCAAGATCGCACCACTGCACTCTAGCCTCAGCGACAGAGGGACACTCTGTCTCCAAAAAAACAAAACAAAACAAAAAGTGGCTCACGCCTATAATCCCAGCACTTTGGGAGGCCAAGGTGGGAGGATCATGAGGTCAGGAGATTGAAACCATCCTGGCTAACACGGTGAAACGCCGTCTCTACTAAAAATTCAAAAAATATTAGCCTGGCATGGTGGTGGGCACCTGTAGTCCCAGCTACTCGGGAGGCTGAGGCAGGAGGATGGCGTGAACCCAGGAGGTGGAGCTTGCAGTGAGCCAAGATCGTGCCACTGCACTCCAGCCTGGGCGACAGAGAGAGACTCCGTCTCAAAAAAACAAAACAAAACAAAAAAAAAACCACAAGTTTTTTAATTGTACACTTTCAAATCATTTTTACTTTTCTAAAGTAAAATTCTATATGTCATAAATCTCACAATGTATTATTGTTTGCTTTAAACAGTGAAATATCTTTTAAAGGAATCTCATATGTACATTTTTTTTTTGAGACAGAGTCTCACTCTGTTGCCCAGGCTGGAGTGCAGTGGTGCTGTCTCAGCTCACTGCAACCTCTGCCTCCTGGGATCAAGTGATTTTGTGCCTCAGCCTCCTGAGTAACTGGAACTACAGGCATGTGCCACCATGCCTGGCTAATTTTTTTGTATTTTTATAGAGACAGGGTTTCGACATGTTGCCCAGGCTGGTCTCAAACTCTTGAGCTCAAGAAATCCACACACCTCAGCCTCCCAAAGTAATAGGATTACAGGCGTGAGCTACTGTGCCAGGCCTTATATGTACAATTTTAACGAATGTATGCTACTGTGTAACCTATACCTTTATGATGAAATAAAACATTTTCATGTCCTCAGAAAATTATCTCATATCACTGTCAATCTCCCCTCTCCCAGAATTTGGTTCTAGATTTGATTTTAATTTTTTCTGTGGTTTATATTAGTGTATGTACCACCTGAGGTAGTTTCTCCTGTGGATACCTAAGATAAAGGCCACTCCAACTCTTTCTAAGCATATGACCATGGCTTTTCTCTGGCTGACAGGAAAAGCTATTTTCATTCAAAATCAAATTTTAATTAAGAACTAAACCATTCTCAGCAGATGTGTTGGATTTGGGTGCAAATTGAGTGTGACTTACTGCCTTTCAAAAAATTTTACTACACCTGCTTCCTTAATCATTTCCAGCTGATAATTACATGGATTATTGAATAAGGGATGGGTGTATCTTAAGGTTAAAAGCATCTTATGTAAGACACACAAAACTCTCACTGACAGTACTAATAACGGGTGCTTCAATGACTAATATTACAATATTGTAGCTCTAACCATACAAATGCTGATATAACTCTATATTAACTATAATTAACTCTTTAACAACAGCAGAATATACATTCTCTTCAAGTGGATGTGGAATATGAGCAAAGATATACCATATAATAATGTTCCATAAAACAAGTCTCAATAAATTTAAAACAATGGAAGTAGTTCAAAATATGTTCACTGATCACAATAAAATTAAACTGGAAACAAACACCAGAAACATATCTGAAAAGTCCCCCAAGTATTTGGAAATTAAACAGTGCACTTTTAAAAGATATATTTAGGGGATACAAGTCCAGGTCTCTTACATGCATTTATTACATAGTAGTGAAGACTGGGCTTTTATCGTACCCGTGACCTGCATAGTGAACATTGTTGAACAGTACACTTTTGTCCAAGAGAAATCACAAGGGAAATTAGAAAATATTTTGAAAAGAATAAAAATGAAACATGATGTATCAAAATATCTGCAATGCTAATAAGCAGTGCTTTAAAACTTTGTAATTTTAAATGCTTATCTTTAAAAAATGTATTTTTATAATTATTGTGGATATAATAGTTGTACATATTTACAGGGGCATGTGATATTTTGATATAAGTATACAATATGTAATGATCAAATCAGGGTAACTGGTATATCCATGACCTCAAGGATTTATCATTTCTTTTTGTTAGGAACATTACAATTCCACTGTGTTAGTTATTTTGAAATATACAATAAATTATTTTTAGATATAGTCACCCTATTGTGATACCAAACCCTAGATCTTATTCCTTCAATCTAACTATATTTTTGTACCCATTAACCAACTTCTCTAATTAAACTCATAAAGATAGAAAGAAGAATAATGATTACCAAAGGCTGGCAAAGGTAGTGGTGAAGGGGTAGATGCTTAATTTAAATGCTTAATTTTGAAAAAGAGAAAGTTCTAAAATGAATGATTTAAGTTTCCACTTTATAAAGCTATAAAAATAGGAGCAAATAAGCACAAAATAGAAAGAATAAAATAATAAAGATGAGAATAGAAATCAACGAAATGAAAAATGGTCAAACAATAAGAAAATCAAGGAAATTAAAAGCTGATTCTTTGAAAGGGTTGAAAATTTTCATAAACCTTTAGCTGGACTGAATAAAAAATAAAAAATTAGCAATATAAAGAATGAAAAAAAGAACGTAACTACAGACATTAAAAAGATAATTAGGGGCAGTGTGTGTTGGCTCATGCCTGTAATCCCAGCACTTTGGGAGGCTGAAGCCTGTGGATCACCTGAGGTCAGAAGTTTAAGACCTGCCTGGCCAACATAGTGAAACCCTGTCTCTACTAAAAATACAAGAATTAGCCAGGCATGGTGGCGCATGTCTGTAGTCTCAGCTACTTGAAGGCTGAGGCAGGAGAATCACTTGAACCCAGGAGGTAGAGATTGCAGTGACCTGAGATTGTGCCAATGCACTCCAGTCTGAGTGAAAGAGAGAGACTCCATCTAAAACAAACAAACAAAAATAACTAAGAAAATATTGTGAATAACATTACACTAGTAAATTTGCCATCTTAGATTAAGAAACACTTTGACAGACACAAATAATCAAAACTGAATCAAAAAGAAGTAAAAAAGCCAAAGAAACCCATATCAAATTTTTAAATAACTGACTTCAAAATTTAAAGCATTTTCACTAAGAGAACTCTATATACAGAGGCTAAACATGTAAGGAAGAAATACCAAACCTACACAAATTACATCAAAAGCAGAGAAAAAAGACTTCCTAACTCGTTTTATGAGACCAATATTACCATGATACCAAAACTAGACAGATATCACAAGAGATGAATGGATAAAGAAAATATGATATATATATATACACAATGGAATACTATTCAGCCCCAAAACTCCTGTCATTTGCAACAATATGGATGGAACTGGAGGACATTGTTAAGTGAAATCAGCCAGGAATAGAAAGTTAAACACATGTTCTGTTATATATGGAAGCCAAAAAAAGTTAATCTTGTAGAAGCAAAAAGTAGAACAGAGGCTACTAGAGGCAGGGAAGAGTAGGAGAAAGGGAGGGATGGTCAGAGGTTTGCTGAAGGACACAAAATTACAGCTAGATAGGAGGAATAAGTTCTAGTGTTCCATAGCACTGTAGAATGACTATAGTTAACAATAGTATGTATTTTCAAATAGCTAGAAGAAGGATATTGAACATTTCCAACACAAAGAAATAATAAGTGTTTGAGATGACAGACATGTTAATTACATCTGATCACTGTACATTATATGTATTGCAACATCCCTATGTACCCTATAAGTGTGTACAAATATGTGTCAAAAAATGTTTTTAAAAAGAAATGAAAGCTGGATGAAAAAATAAAATAAGCAATTCAAAAAAAGACTTTATAAGAAGACTCTAATCCTCAAGAATTTAGATGCAAACATCCTTAAGAGCAAGATATAAAAATGATAATATACCAGGGGCTGGCAAGATGGCCAAATAGGAACAGCTCTGGTCTGCAGCTCCCAGCAAGATCAGTGCAGAAGGTGGGTAATTTCTGCATTTCCAACTGAGGCACCTGGCTCATCTCATTGGAACTGGTTAGACAGGGGGTGCAGCCCAAAGAAGGTGAGCCAAAGCAGGGTGGGGCATCGCCTCGCCTCACCCGGGAAGCACAAGGGGTCAGGGAACTCCCTCCCTTAGCCAAGGGAAGCCATGAGAAACTGTGCCATGAGGAACGGTGCATTCCAGCCCAGAAACTATGCTTTTCCCATGGTCTTTGCATCCTGCAGACCAAGAGATTCCCTCAGGTGCCTACACCAGCAAGGCCCTGGGTTTCAAGCACAAAAACTGGGCGGCTATTTGGGCAGACACCAAGCTAACTGCAGGAGTTTTTTTTTTTTTCATACTCCAGTGGTGCTTGGAATGCCAGTGAGACAGAACCATTCGCCCCCCTGGAAAGGGGGCTGAAGCCAGGGAGCCAAGTGGTCTAGCTCAGCAGATGCCTCCCCGACAAAGCCCAATAAGCTAAGATCCACTGGCTTGAAATTCTCAATGCCAGCACAGCAGTCTGAAGTCGACTTGGGACACTCGAGCGTGGTCAGGGGAGGGGCATTTGCCATTACTGAGGCTTGAGTAGGCGGTTTTCCCCTCACAGTGTAAACAAAGCCACCAGGAAGTTCAAACTGGACAGAGCCCACCGCAGCCCAGCAAAGCCACTGTAGCCAGACTGCCTTTCTAGATTCCTCCTCTCTGGGCAGGGCACCTCTGAAAGAAAGGCAGCAGCCCCAGTCGGGGGGTTATAGATAAAATTCCCATCTCCCTGAGACAGAGTACCTGAAGGAAGGTACAGCTGTGGGCAAAGGTTCAGCAAACTTAAATGTTCCTGCCTGCCAGCTCTGAAGAGAGCAGCATATCTCCTAGCATAGCACTCAAGCTCTGCTAAGGGACAGACTGCCTCTTCAAGTGGGTCCCTGACCGCCATGCCTCCTGACTGGGAGACACTCCCTAGCAGGGGTTGACAGACACTTCATACAGGAGAGCTCCAGCTGGCATCTGGCAGGTGCCCCTCTGGGACAAAGCTTCCAGAGGAAGGAACAGGCAGCAATCTTTGCTGTTCTGCAGCCTCGGCTGGTGATACCCAGGCAAACAGGGTCTGAAGTGGACCTCCAGCCAACTTCAGCAGACCTGCAGCAGAGGGCCCTGACTGTTAGAAGGAAAACTAACAAACAGAAAGGAATAGCACCAACATCAACAAAAAGGAAGTCCACACAAAAAGCCCATCCAAAGGTCACCAACATCAAAGAACAAAGGTAGATAAATCCACAAAGATGAGGAAAAACCAGCGCAAAAAGGCTGAAAATTCCAAAAATCAGAACAACTCTTCTCCTGCAAAGGATCACCAGCAAGGGAACAAAACTGGACGGAGAATGAGTTTGACGAATTGAAAGAAGAAGGCTTCAGAAGATAGGTAATAACAAACTCCTCCAAGCTAAAGAAGCAAGTTCTAACCCAATGCAAGGAAGATAAGAACCTTGAAAAACGGTGAGACGAATTGCTAACTAGAATAACCAGTTTAGAGAAGAACATAAATGACCTGATGAAGCTGAAAAACACAGCACGAGAACTTCGTGAAGCATACACAAGTATCAATAGCGGAACTGATCAAGCAGAAGAAAGGATATAAGTGATTGAAGATCAAATGAATGAAATGAAGCAAGAAGAGAAGTTTAGAGAAAAAAGAGTAAAAAGAAATGAACAAAGCCTCCAAGAAATATGGGACTATGTGAAAAGACCAAACATATGTTTGATTGGTGTACCTGAAAGTGACGGGGAGAATTGAACCAAGTTGGAAAACACCCTTCAGGATATTATCCAGGAGAAGTTCCCCAACCTAGAAACACAGGCCAACATTCAAACTCAGCAAATACAGAGAACACCATTAAGATATTCCTTGAGAAGAGCAACCCCAGGACACATACTCATCAGATTTGCCAAGGTTAAAATGAAGGAAAAAATGTTAAGGGCAGCCAGAGAGAAAGATCAGGTTACCCACAAATGGAAACCCATCAGACCAACGGTGGATCTCTCTGCAGAAACCCTACAAGAGATTGGGGGCCAATATTCAACATTCCTAAAGAAAAGAATTTCCAACCCAGAATTTCACATCCAGCCAAACTAAGCTTCATAAGCAAAGGAAAAATAAAATCCTTTACAGACAAGCAAATGGTGAGAGATTTTGTCACCACCAGGCCTGCCTTACAAGAGCTCCTGAAGGAAGCACTAAATACAGAAAGGAAAAACCGGTACCAGCCACTGAAATAACATACCAAATTGTAAAGACCACCAACACTATGAAGAAACTGCATCAACTCACAGGCAAAATAATCAGCTGGCATCATAATGACAGGATCAAATTCACACATAACAATATTAACCTTAAGTGTAAAAGACACAGACTCACAAATTGGATAAAGAGCCAAGACCCATTGGTGGGCTGTATTCAGGAGACCCATCACACATGCAAAGACGCACATAGGCTCAAAATAAAGGAATGGATAAATATTCACCAAGCAAATGGAAAGTAAAAAAAGAAAAAAAAAAGCAGGGGTTGCAATCCTAGTATCTGATAAAACAGACTTTAAACCAACAAAGATCAAAAAAGACTAAGAAAGGCATTGCATAATGGTAAAGGGATCAATGCAATGAGAAGAGCTGACTATGCTAAATATATATGTGCCCAATACAGGAGCACCCAGATTCATAAAGCAAGTTCTTAGAGACCTACAAAGAAACTTAGACTCCCACACAATAATAGTGGGAGACTTTAACACCCCACTGTCAATATTACACAGATCAATGAGACAGAAAATTAACAAGGATATTCAGGATTTGAACTCAGCTATGGACCAAGCAGACCTAATAGACATCTACAGAACTCTCCACCCCAAATCAACAGAATATACATTCTTCTCAACACTACATTACACTTATTCTAAAATCAACCACATGATTGGAAGTACATCATTCCTCAGCAAATGGAAAAGAACTGAAATAATAACAGTATCTCAGAACACAGTGCAATCAAATTAAAACTCAGGATTAAGAAACTCACTCAAAACTGCACAACTATGTGGAAACTGAACATCCTGCACCTGAATGACTACTGAATAAATAACGAAATTAAGACAGAATTAAATAAGTTCTTTGAAGCCAGTGAGAATAAAGACACAATGTACCAGAATCTCTGGGACACAGCTAAAGCAGTGTTTAGAGGGAAATTTATAGTGCTAAATGCCCACAGGAGAATGCAGGAAAAGTCTAAAATTGACATCCTAACATCACAATTAAAAGAACTAGAGAAGCAAAAGCAAACAAATACAAAAGCTAGCAAAAGACAAGAAATAACTAAGATCAGAGCAGAACTGAAGGAGATAGACACACAAAAAAACCCTTCAAGAACTGAATAAATCCAGGAGGTGGTTTTTGAAAAGATTAACAAAAGAGATAGACCACAAGCCAGACTAATAAAGAATAAAAAAGCAAAAAGTCAAATAGACACAATAAAAAATGATAAAGGGGATGTCACCACTGATCCCACAGAAATACAAACTACCATCAGAGGATACTAAAAACATCACTATGCAAATAACTAGAAAATCTAGAAGAAATGGGTAAATTCCTGTACACATATGCCCTCCCAAGACTAAACCAGGAAGAGGTTGAATCCCTTAATAGACCAATAACAAGTTGTGAAATTGAGGCAGTAGTTAATAGCCTACCAACCAAAAAAAGCCCAGGACCAGATGGATTCACAGCCAGATTCTCCCAGAGGTACAAAGAGGAGTTGGTACCATTCTTTCTGAAACTATTCCAAACAATAGAAAAAGAGGAACTCCTCCCAAACTCATTTTATGAGGCCAGCATCACCCTGATACCAAAACCTGGCAGAGACCCAACAAAAAAAGACAATTTCAGGCCAATATCCCTGATGAACACTGACGCGAAAATCCTCAATAAAATACTGGCAAACCAAATCCAGCAGCACATCAAAAAGCTTATCCACCACGATCAAGTGGGCTTCATCCCTAGGATGCAAGGCTGGTTCAACATACGCAAATCAACAAATGTAATTCATAACATAAATAGAACCAATGGAAAAAACCATATGATTGTCTCAATAAATGCAGAAAAGGCCTTCAACAAAATTCAATAGCCCTTCATGCTAAAAACTCTCAATAAACTAGGTATTGATGGAACATATCTCAAAATAGTAAGAGCTATTTATGACAAACCCACAGCCAGTATCATACTGAATGGGCAGAAGCTGGAAGCATTCCTTTTGAAAACCAGCACAAAACAAGAATGCCCTCTCTCATCATTCCTATTCAACATAGTACTGGAAGTTCTGGCCAGGGCAATCAGGCAAGAGAAAGAAATAAAGCGTATTCAAATAGGAAGAGAGGAAGTTAAATTGTCTCTCTTTGCAGATAACGTGATCGTATATTTAGAAACCCCATCGTCTCAGCCCAAAAACTCCTTAAGCTGATAAGCAACTTCAGCAAAGGCTCAGGATACAAAATCAATGTGCAAAAATCACAAGCATTACTATACACCAATAATAGACAAACAGAGAGCCAAGTCATGAGTGAACTCCCATTCACAATTGCTATAAAGAGAATAAAATACCTAGGAATACAACTTACAAGGGATGTGAAGGACCTCTTCAAAGAGAACTACAAACCACTGCTCAACAAAATAAGAGAGGACACAAACAAATGGAAAAACATCTCATGTTCATAGATAGGGAGAATGAATATCGTGAAAATGGCCATACTGCCCAAAGTAATTTATAGATTCAGTGCTATCCCCATCAAGCTACCAATGACTTTCTTCACAGAGTTAGAAAAAAATACTTTAAATTTCATATGGAACCAAAAAAGAGCCTGTATAGACAAGACAATCCTAAGCAAAAAGAACAAAGCTGGAGGCATCACACTACCTGACTTCAAAATATACTACAAATCTACAGTAACCAAAACAGCATGGTACTGGTACCAAAACAGATATATAGACCAAAGGAACAGAAAAGAGGTCTCAGAAGTGGTGCCACACATCTACAATCATCTGATCTTTGACAAACTTAACAAAAACAAACAATGGGGAAAGGATTCCCTATTTAATGAAAGTTTTTGGGAAAACTGCCAAGCCATATGCAGAAAACTGAAACTGGACCTCTTCCTTCCACCTTATACAAAAATTAACTCAAGATGGAAGAATGACTTAAACATAAGACCTAAAACCATAAAAACCCTAGAAGAAAACCTAGGCAATGCCGTTCAGGACATAGGCATGGGCAAAGACTTCATGACTAAAACATCAAAAGCAAAGGCAACAAAAGCCAAACTTGACAAACGGGATCTGATTAAATAAAGAGTTTCTGCACAGCAAAAGAAACTATCAACAGAGTGAACAGGCAACTTACAGAATGGGAGAAAATTTTTTCAATCTATCCATCTGACAAAGGGCTAATATCCAGAATCTACAAAGAACTTAAACAAATTTACAAGAAAAAAAAACCCATCAAAAAGTGGGCAAAGGATATGAAGAGACACTTCTCAAAAGAAGACAATTATGCGGCCAAAAAACATGAATGCCTCCAAACACAGGAGAGCAGCACCTCTATCAAGGCTCATTCCTCCCTTTAACAGCCTTAAATTAGTAAACTGTGACTCTTTTCTTTGAGCCTATTAGATAATGCTTAGGAAAGTCTCAGTGGTATAGCCAGCAGAGCTCTAGAGAAATAGGCTGCTCAGCAGACAGGGTGGTTCACTGCTGGGGCTAGGGATTTGCTGGAGCCACGATATAGAATCTCCCTTCAGAGGTAGTGTCCTCACCTTTCCTTTAGCTCTCATCCTCGGCTACTTTAACTCAAAGAGCTCTAATAGCCCAGTTTTCATTAAAAAGTAGAGTTTTTCTTTATTGATTAAGAAAGTATTTTCTGCAAAAGCTACTTTATTGCTGTCTGCCTCAATTACCTCATCTGTTAAATAGGGATAATAGTATTTATCTCATAAAGTTGTCATAAGAATTGTGTATGTATGTATATGTGCGTATACATATATATACTCAAGAAATATGTATAATTAGAATATTCTCTGTATGTGTTAACTAGTATTACAAACTAATTTACCCAGACAGTTGCAGTCACAGATATTTTGTGGAAAAGTAAGAATTGTGTTGTTTCAAAAGCAAGCAATGTTTCCAAATAGATCACACATGGTGAGTGCTAGTAATTCCAAATGATGTTTTAGTAGAGCTATTTCTTCTAAAATTAATAAATTAATTGACTTTCTGAATCATGGTTTTTGTACTAAATAGGCCTACTATCTGATAAGACCAGATAGCAGAACCTCAACTGGCAAATTTGTCTGATAATAGATAATCAGGCTAGGCTAGGAATTTAGTCATAAATGACATCATGCAAATGTATGATTAAATTTTAAAAACACATCTGGAGAAGGTGAGCAGAGCCTAGTAAAGGCACAGTTCTTGTTAGTGTTGCAGCTGTTCTCTTTACTTGAGTGGTCTACTGGCCAGAAGCAGCACAGGTGCAGTTTGGCCACAATTCACATGTATTATGTGTGTGACAGGAATGTTGGAATTATTAGACAGGGAATGTAAAACAAAAATGATTAATATGCTTTGGGCTCTAATGGAAAAAGTAGACAGCATGGAAGAACAGGTGGACCGTGTAAGCACAAAAATGGATATCCTAAGAAAGAACCAAAAGAAATGCTAGAGATCAAAAACACTGTAATAGAAATAAAGAATGTCTTTGATGGGCTCATTTGTATACTAGATAAAGAAGGAATCTCTGAGCTTGAGGATATAGTGATAGGAAACTTTAAAACTGAAAAGAAAGAGAACAAAATATGGGGGAAAAAGAGAACACAATGTTCAAGAACTGTGGGATAACTACAAAATCTGTAAAATACACATAATGGGGATACCAGAAGGAGCAGAAAAATAGAAAGAGAAGAAATATTTGAAACAATAATTACTGGGAATTTTTCCAAAATTAAAATCAGACACCAAACCCCAGATCCAGGAAGTTCATAAAACACAAAGCAAGATAAATTCTAAGAAAAAAAGAAATCTCTACACCTAGGCATAACATTTTCAAACTATAGAAAATCAAAGATAAAAGAAAAGTCCTGAAAGAAGCTGGCAGGGAGAAACCATTTTACCTCTAGTGGAGCAAAGATAAGAATTAGGTCAAACATTTCCTCAGATGAAAGCAAGAGGAGAATGCAGGAAAATATTTAGCATTAAGAAGAAAAAACCCACCAACCTAGAATTCTGCATTAATCAAAAGAAAGTGGGAGTAGCTATATTAATTTCAGACAAAGCAACCTTCTAAGCAAAAAAGTGATCAGGGATAAAAAGGGACAATTACATAATAATAAAGAGGTCAATTCTCCAAGAACACAAAACAATCCTTAACATGTATGTGCCTAACAACTGAGCACTAAAATATGTGAAGCTAAAACTAATAAACTTGCAAGAAGAAATAGACTAATTCACTATTATGGCTGACAACATCAACACCCCTCCATTACAAATGAATAGATCCAGCAGGCAGAAAATCAGTAAAGATGTGGTTGAATTCCACAACACCATCAATCAACTAGATATAATTGACAAGTGTAGATTACTTCATCCAACCATAGCAGAATATACATTCCTCTCAACCTCACATGGAATATTCCACAAGAGAGACCAACATTTTGGGTCATAAAATACACCTTCACAAATGTAAAATAATAGAAATCATGCAACATCTGCTCTCAGACCATAATAAAATTAAACTAAAAATCAATGGCAGAAATATAACTAGAAAATCCCTAAATACGTGAGGATTAAAAGCAATACACTTCTAAATAACACATGGGTTAAGAAGAAATCTCAAAATAAATTAAAAAGTATTTTGAACTAAATAAGAATGAAAGCACGATTTATCAAAATTTGTGAAATGCAGCAAGAGCAGCACATAGAAGGAGACTTATAGCATCAAGTGCCTATATTAGGAAAGAATAAAGATCTATAATCTACCATCTAAGCTTCCATTTCAGGAAACTACAAAAAGAAGAGTGAATTAAATCCAAAATAACCAGAAGAAAAGAAATAAGATTGGTAGTTTGATAAGAATAGCATTGAATATATAAATTGCTTTGGGCAGTATGGTCATTTTAACAATATTGATTCCTCCTATCCATGAGCATGGAATGTTTTTACATTTGTTTGTGCAGCCTCTGATTTCTTTCAGCAGTGTTTTATAATTCCTGTTGTAGAGATCTTTCACCTTCTTGCTTAGCTGTATTCCTAGGTGTTTTATTCTTTATGTAGCTATCATAAATGGGATTGTGTTCCTGATTTGGCTCTCAGCTTAGATGTCATTGGTGCATAAAAATGCTACTTATCTTTGTGCATTGATTGTGGATTATCACCAAAGCAATCCTAAGCAAAAAGAACAAAGTGAGAAGCATCATACTACCTGATTTCAAAATATGCTACAAGGCTGCAGTAATCAAAACAGCAAGGTACTAGAACAAAAACAGACACATAGACCAAGGGAACAAGATGCAGAACCCAGAAATAAAGCTGCATACATAAACCACCTGATCTTCAACAAAGTTGACAAGAACAAGCAATGGGGAAAGGTGTCCCTATTCAGTAAATGGTTCTGGGATAACCATCTAGCCATATGCAGAAAATTAAAACTGAACCCCTACTTTTCACCATATTAAAAAAAAACTCAAGATGGATTAAATTTAAGACCTCAAACTATAAAAACCCCAGAAGAATACCTAGGAGATACCAGTCTGGATGTTGGCTTTAGCAAAGATTTTATTACTAACTCCCCCAAAAAAATTGCAACAACAACAAAAAAACTGACAAGTGGGGTCTAATTAAACTAAAGACCTTCTGCACAGCAAAAGAAGCTATCAACAGAGTAAACAGACAACCTACAGAATGGGAGAAAATATTGAAACTATGCATCCAACAAAGGTCTAATATCCAGAATCTACAAGGAACTTAAACAATTCAACAAGCAAAAACAAATAACCCTATTTTAAAATGAGCAAAGGACATGAACAGACATTTTTCAAAAGAAGACATACACGCACCCAACAAACATATGAAAAAACACTCATCACCACTAATTATTAAAGAAATATAAATCAAAACCACAATTAGATACCATTTCATGCCAGTCAGAATGGCTACTATGAAAAAGTCAAAAAACAATAGATGTTGGCAAGATTGCGGAAAAAGGAAACAATTATACACTGTTGGTGGGAATGTAAATTACTTCAGCTTCTGTGGAAAACAATGTAGAGATTTCTCAAATAACTTAAAACAGAACTACCATTCAAACCTGCAATTCCACTACTGGATATATATCCAAAGAAAAATAAATTGTTCTACCAAAAAGACACATGCACTCATATGTTCATCACAACACTATTCATAATAGCAAAGATATGGACTCAACCTAGATGTCCATCGATGTTGGACTGGATTTTTAAAACGTGGTAAATATGTGCCATGGAATACTATGTAGGCATAGAAAGGAATGAAATAATGTCCTTTGCAGCAACATGGATGCAGCTACAGGCCATTATCATAAGTGAATTAATGCAGAAACAGAAAACCAAATACCACACGTTCTCACTTACAAGTGAGAGAGCAAGAGCTAAGCATTGAATACACGTGGACACAAAGATGGGAATAATACACACTGGGACTCCTTGATGAGGGAGAGAGGGAGTGGAAAATGGGCTGAAAAACTACCTATCAGGTACCATGCTCACTACCTGGGTGACTGGATCATTTGCACAGCAAACCTCAGCAAAATACAATTTACGCATGTAACAAACTTGCACATGTACCCACCCCTGAGCCTAAAATAAAAGGTAAAAGAAAAAATAAATTTTAACATCTATTTAATGTAAAAAAAAAAGAAAATAAATAATAAAAATTAGAGCAGAAATCAAAGCAATTGAAAATAGGAAATCAATCTGACAAAAACAAGCAATGGGGAAAGTATTCCCTGTTTAATAAATGGTGCTGGGAGAACTGGCTAGCCATATGCAGAAAATTGAAACTGGACCCCTTCCTTACACCTTATACAAAAATTAACTTGAGGTGGATTAAAGACTTAAATGTAAAACCCAAAGCTATAAAAACTCTAAAAGAAAATCTAGGCAATACCACTGAGGACATAGTCAAGGACAAAGATTTTATTTGAGAAAAAAAAAACATCAAAAGCAAGTGCAACAAAAGCAAAAATTGACAAATGGAATCTAATTAAACTAAAGAGCTTCTGCACAGCAAAGAAACTATCATCAGAGCAAACAGGCAACATATAGAATTGGAGAAAATTTTTGCAATCTATCCATCTGGCGGTGGCTCACACCTATAATCCCAACACTTTGGGAGGCCAAGGCAGGTGGATCTCCTGAGGTCAGGAGTTCAAGACCAGCCTGGCCAACATGGTGAAACCCTGTATCTACTAAAACTACAAAAATTAGCCGGGTATGGTGACAGGTGCCTGTAATCCCAGCCACTTGGGAGGCTGAGGCAGAAGAATTGCTTGAACCCGGGAAGCAGAGGTTGCAGTGAGCTGAGATCGCACCACTGCACTCCAGCCTGGGTGACAGAGCAAGACCCTGGCTCAAAAAAAAAAAGTCTAATATCCAGAATATACAAGGAACTTAAACAAATTTACAAGAAAAAACAAACAACCCCATTAAAAAGTGGGCAAAGGACATGAATAGGCACTTCTCAAAATAAGACATTTATGTGGCTAACAAACATGAAAAAAAAAAAGCTCAACATCACTGGTCATTAGAGAAATGCAAATCAAAACCACAATGAGGTACCATTTCATCCCAGTCAGAATGGCGATTATTAAAAGTCAAGAAATTATTAAAAAGTCAAGAAAAGTTGCTGGTGAGGCTGTAGAGAAATAGGAATGCTTTTACACTGTTGGTGGGAACGTAAATTAGTTCAACCATTGTGGAGGATATTGTGGCAATTCCTCAAAGGCCTAGAACCAGAAATACCATTTGACCCAGCAATTCCATTACTGGGTATATATTGAAAGGAATATAAATCATCCTAAGATAAAGATACATGCACGCGTATGTTCATTGCAGCACTATTCACAATAGCAAAGATGTGGAATCAACTCAAATGCCCATCAATGATAGACTGGATAAATAAAATCTGCTACATATACCCCATGGAATACTATGCAGCCATAAAAATGAATGAGATCACATCCTTTGCAGAGACCTGGATGGAGCTGGAAGCCATTATCCTCAGCAAACTAATGCAGCAACAGAAAACCAAACACCTCATGTTCTTACTTATAAGTGGGAGCTGAACAATGTGAACACATAGACACAGGGAGGGGACAACACACACTGGGGTCTGTCAGGGGTGTGAGGGAGAGGGAGAGCATCAGGAAAAATAGCTAATGCATGCGGGGCTTACTACCTAGGTAATTGGCTGATCTGTGTAGCAAATTACTATGGCACACGTTTACCTATGTAACAAACCTGAACATCCTGCACATGTACTCTGCAACTTAAAATAAATAAATAATAGTTTTAAAAAAGAAAATAGGAACTCAATAGAGAAAATCAGTGAAACCAAAAGCTAATTCTTTAAAAAGATCAATAAAGTCTATGAGCCTCTAGCCAGGCTAAGAAAACAAATTACCAATATCAGAAATGAAAGAGGGAACATCAGTATAGGTCTCGTGCACATCAAAAAGATAATAAAGTAACAACTCTATGCCCACAAATTTGATAACCTAGATAAAATGCACCAATTCCTTGACAGACACAATCTGCCCAAATTCACACAAGAAGAAACAGACTATCTGAATAGGCCTATAATCTATTTAAAAAATTGAATCAATAATGAATAACTTTCCAAAACAGAAAGGACACAGCCCAGACAGGTTCACTGGTGAATTATACCAAACAGTTAAAGAAGAAATTATGCCAATTCTCTACAATCTCTTTCAGTAGATAAAAGCAGAAGAAATATTTCCCAACTCATTTTATGAGGCTGTCATAACCCAAATACCAAAACCAGACAAAGACATTATAAGAAAAGAAAACTACAGATCAATATGTCTCATGAACATTTATGCAAAAATTCCCAACAAAATAGTGGCAAATCAAATCCAACAATATATAAAAAGAATTGTAAGTCACAAATGAATGAGATTTATCCCAGGTATTTAAGGCTGGTTTAATATTCAAAAATCAGTTAATGTAATCCGTCACAGCAACAGGCTAAAAAAGAAAATGCACGTGATTATATCAATAGATGCAGAAAATTCAAACACAAAATTCAATACCGATTTCAAAATAAGGAACTCTCAGTAAAGTAGAAATAGAGAAGAACTTCCTTAACTTGATTTTTTAAAAATATACCAAAAAAACCTATAGTAATATTGTACTTAGTGGTGAGAAACTTGAAGTTTTCCCACTAAGATTGGTCAAGGTAAGGAACAATGACCCTCTCACTGCTGCTCTTCAACATCATATTGGAAGTCTTAAGTAATGAATTAAGACATTAAAAAGAAATAAAATGTATATCAATTGGAAAGAATTAATAAAACTATCTTTGTCCACAGATAACATGATTGTCTATGTAGAAAATCTTAAAGAATTGACCCAAAAAATCTGCAACTAATAAGTGGTTATAGTAAGGTTGTGGGGTACAAGGTAAAAGTCAATTGCATTTCTATATGCCAACAATAAATAAGTGGAATTTGAAATTTAAAACACAATAACATTTACATAAGCATCCCCCCAAAAATAAAATACTTAGGCATAAATCCAACAAAATATGTGCAAAATCTCTATGAGAAAAACTACAAAATCTGATGAAGGAAATCAAAGAAACACTAAATAAGTAGAGAGATACTCCATTGTCAGGATAGGAAAGCTCAATATTGTCAACATGTCAGTTCTTCCAAAATTGATCTATAGACTCAATGAATTCCCTATTAAAATTCAAGCAAGTTTTTTATAGATATTGACAAATTCATTCCAAAGTTCATAAAAAGAAGCAAAAGACCCATAATAGTCAACATGACAATTGAAGGAGAAGAACAAAGCTGGAAACCCGCAGTATCCTGCTTCAAGACTTACTAAAAAACTATAGTAATCAGGACAGTGTGGTATTGGTGAAAAAATAAATAGATCGATAGAACAGGAAACAGAACCCAGAAATAGACTGACATAAATAAAGTCAACTGATTTTTGACAAATAAGCAAAGGCAATACAGTGGAGAAAATATAGCCTTTTCAACAAATGGTGCTGGAACAACTGGACATTCACATGCAAGAAAAAACAAAAAGAATCAGACATAGATGTTACACCCTTCATAAAAATTGACTCAAAATAATTCACAGGCCTAAATGTAAAATGCAGAACTGTAAAGCTCCCAGAACATAACATAAAAGAAAACCTTGACAACCTTGGGTATGGTGATAACTTTTTAGATATAGAAACAAACACATGGTCAATAAAAGAAATAATTGATAAGCTGGACTTCAATAAAATTGAAAATTTTTACTCTATGAAAGAAATTGTCTACAGAATGAAAAGCTAAATCACAGACTGAGAGAAAATATTTGCAACAGACGCATCTGATAAAGGGCTTTTATCCAAGATATACCAAGAACTCTTAAAACTCAACAATAAGAAAATAAACATCCCAATTAAATAATGGGCCAAAGACCTTAACAGAAACCTCACCAAAAAGTATACAAATGGCAAATAAGCATGTGAAAACATGCTCCACATCATATGTTGCTAGGGAAATGCAAATTAAAATAACACTGAGATACCAATAAACCATGCTCTGTATGATACTGCAGTGGTGGAATATATCATTACACATTTGTCCAACCCCATAGAATGTACAATACCAAGAGTGAACCCTAATGTAAACTGTGGACTTTGGATGATAATGATGACTTAATGTAAAAACATCTATTTTTAAAAATGTACCACTCTGGTGGAGGATATTGATACTGAGAGGCCATGCATGTGTGGGGACAGGGATGTATGGGCTATCTCTACACCTTCCTCTCAAAGTTGCTGCAAACCTGAAACTGTTCTAAAAAAATGAAGTCTTTAAATTTTTTTTTAAAAAACTGTTACTTAGACCTGTCAGGGATTCCTCACCACTTTTACTGGCATAGTAGGGGATAAAAGCCCTTCCCGATCTTCTTCTCCCCTGCCTCTCCAGCCTTGTTGTTTATGTCTCCGCCTTCCCAGATCACACTTCGTCATGAAACCTTTGCAGTTCCCCAAATGTACTAAATTCTCCAAAACTTTTGTAGCTTCCCATCTAAATTTCAACTGCCTGGAACGTCTTCCTCACTCCTCTGCCTGCTCATTTCTTATCTCTTTTAGAGATTCCACTTTACCTCCCCCAGGAAGTCTTCTTTTTACGCCATATCTAAACCAAGTTCCCCTCCTTTGCACCCTCATAACTGTCTTCTCTCATAACAATTTTTAAATTCAACTGTGAGCATTGCAAAGGTATGGAATCAATCTAAATGCCCATCGACCTATGAATGGTTAAAAAGCGTGGTATACATACCCGCCATGGAATACACTCAGCCATAAAAAAGAATGAAATAATGTCTTTTGCAGCAACTTGAATGAACTGGAGGCTATTGTCCTGAATGAAGTAACTCAGGAATGGAAAACCAAATAATGTTCTCACTTATAAGTGGGAGCTAAGCTATGTGTATGCAAAGGCATACAGAGTAATATAATGAACACTGGAGACTCAGAAAGGGGGAGGGAAGGAGGGGCTTGGGAGAGGATAAACTACCTATTGGGTACAATGTACACTGGGGGTCCCCAAACCCCAAGCGGACTAGTACCGGTTCATGGCCTGTTAGGAACTGGGCCTCACAGCAGGAGATGAGCGGCTGGCAAGCAAGCAAAGTTTCATCTGTATTTACAGCCACTCCCCATGGCTCACATTACTGCCTGAGCTCCACCTCCTGACAGAGCAGCGGCAGCATTAGAATTCATGGGAGTGCAAACCCTACTATGAACTGTGCATTCAAGGGATCTAGGTTGTACGCTCATTATGAAAATCATCTGTCACTGTTTCCCATTAACCCCAGATGGGACCATCTAGTTGCAGGAAAAAAAGCTCAGGGCTTCCGTGATTCTACATTATGGTGAGTTGTATAATTATTTCACTATATATTACGATGTAATAATAATAGACTGAAGTGAATAAATGTAATGTGCTTGAATCATCCTGAAGCCATCCCCCCACCCCTGACTCCAGTCAGTGGAAAAAAATGTCTTCCACAAAACCGTTCCCTGGTGCCAAAAAGGTTGGGGACCACTGATGTACACTATTTGGGTAATGGGTACACTAAAAGCCTAGATTTCACCATTATACAATGCATCCATGTAACCAAAAACCACTTGTATCCCTAAAGCTACTGAAATTTTTTTAAATTTAAATAAATAAATAAATTCAACTGTGAGCTTCTTGAGAGCAGTTGAATTTATAAATCAGAGAGCAGTCTGTTATTTCTGTGTCTTAAACTTGCAGTTTTTAGTCAGAGTTCAATAGGTGTTGATTAAACAAAAGAATAAATTGACATACCCCTGTTGCTCAGTTGGCAGTTTCAAAAATTATAAACATACAGCCTAACACTCTACAAAGAATAAATTCTCCACCTTACTTGTCTCTAACTCTAATCAATAAATGTATATGTGTATGAAAATTATAATGAGAGGACAATGGAATTATTGTAACTTTTATTTACAAAGAAAATCATGTAAAATAGATTGCATGATAGAAACTGATAACTTCACAGAAGAGCAATTGTCAAACAGGAAATCCGCAGAGGTGCTTGTGATATGCTTGATGATATTACAAATATTACAACCAATACAATAAAATTATAGGAGCTGAACTCTAAATATGAAATTTTACCAACTACTTTTCAGTGTAATAGAAATTCAGCTAGAATAAAAATGGCATTCAAAAGATCTGGAAGGTGGGAGGTGGCAATGAAGCTTTACCAAAAATAACTGTGATGAAGGGAAGAGTCCTAAAGCTAAGGCCACAGACTACACTTTCAGAGTTTATCATTTTTCCTCAAGGGCCTCAAAACCCTTACATTTAAATAAAACATTGCTAAATTCATCTAAGATATAACATCATGCAGACAAATTAAAACTGGAAAATTTATAGTGTAGTTACTGAATTTGAAAGAGGCAGAAGGCTTGGTATGGGAACAGCTAAAAATAAGTATTTAACCTTTTCAGATAAAAACATTCAGTAATTTTTAGTTATTCTCAAATGTAGAATAGATATTGTATATATTTATAAACTAAAGAATGTTGGTATGTGATTTTTGTGATATGTCAGCCCAATCATATCAAATATTTGATATGGAAAAACTCAAGTGGAGTTGGACTATAGTATTCATGATTATTTACTAAATTTATTCCTAAACTGCTAAAGTGAGATTTTTAAAAATAAACTTCTTATTTTGGAATAGTTTTAGATTCATAGAAAAGTTGCAAAAATAATACAGATTTTTTTATATACCTGACCCTAGTTTCCTTCATGGTTAACATTTTACATTACCATTATACATTTGGCACATTGCTAACAATTAAACTCCAGGCTTTATTTGGGTATACCAGTTTTAACATTAATCTCTGCTTTCTGTCCCATCACCCACCTAAAGTAACAAATGTACTAAATCTAACATTTAGTTGTCATGTGTCGCCAGTCTCCTCTGACCTATGGCAGCTTCTGAATCCATCCTTTCCTTTCCTTTTTTTTTTTTTTTTTTTTTTTTTTCTGATGGCGTCTCGCTCTGTCACCCAGGCTGGAGTGCAGTGGTGAGATCTCGGCTCACTGCAACCTCCACCTCCCAGGTTCAAGCAATTCTCCTGCCTCAGCCTCCTGAGTAGCTGGGATTACAGGTGCCCGCTACCACGCCCAGCTAATTTTTGTATTTTTACTAGAGATGGGGTTTCATTATGTTGGTCAGGCTGGTCTTGAACTCCTAACCTCGTGATCTGCCCACCTTGGCCTCCCAAAGTGCTGGGATTACAGGCGTGAGCCACCATGCCCGGCCATCTATCCCCTTTTTTCCTGACCCTGAAAGTCTTCAGGAGTACTAATCAAGCATCCTCAATATAAGTATGACCAGCTGTCCCTCAATCTAAGTTTGTCTGGGTTTTTTGTTTCGTGTGTGTGTGTTTTTCATTATTAAACCAGAATAAAATAAGACTTTTTTTTAAGGGAAATACCACTTGTTTAAATAGTCCTATGTTAAGAAGTCATTTTACGTGGGCAAAAAAAAAGCTGTGAAAACCTTCTCGCTTTATTCTGCTCATAATCAGACCCCAAAACTAGATCCAACAAGATTAAATCAGGCATTGCAGTTTTTGAGGTACGTGCAGATTTTAAGGGCTTCTTATGATTTATAAGGCATTCTTTCCAAGTTACTCTGCCTTTGAAAATGTTAGATGCCTTGCCAGCCAATTGGAATGAAGCTGGAAAAGAGTGCCTCCAGTGCCCCTGAAATTAAGCTGAACTGGGGGTGCCTGACTTTTCCCTGCTCAGGTTGGCATTTTTCTGAGGCACAGATTTCTGTTGCCATGCTCTGGGGAGGTCAAGCAGGGCAAATGCTGGAAATATCTTCAGTCAGCAAGAATCTACTGTATGTCCCAGAGATGGGAAAAAATGTGTGCAAATGACACTTTTATGTACTAATCTTGTTTTTGTATTTCACCATTTAAATCATTAATCAAATAAACCATATAAGCTCCCAAAATAAAATGTAGTTTTAATAGAGATTAGGTGTCTAAACAGGAATGGAATTTAAATATTAATAGTATTAAAATAAGAGTCAGTAAGGGATAAGAATGTTAGCCCATTTTCCCTGGCTTCTGCACCATTTATAGATATTCCATTGCCTTGGATAGTTATTATAATAGTGAATAAATGGAAACCTACATAAAAGCTGTCTTTAAATGTGATACAGATGAGTAATTTAAAGATAAAGTTGTTCAAAGTTATTTTTACAACAATACGTGGGCAAATTTCCATGGTCTTATGACACAGTTTAAGAACAGAATTTAGAGTTTTATATCTAGTTATACATTTTGGATGCGGTTGAAAGGAGAATTTAGATTTAATGGTTACTTTTTATTCTTATAGTCACAAAATACTGGGAGATAAGAATGTTTATATCTAAAACTATAATTATGTAATTATTGATTTGCACATTCCCATAATTATTAGTATATCATCAAAATAGTTTAAATGAATACTTACTTATTTTCTTAATGATTTGGCTTATTACTACACTTCATAAAGAAAGTAAAGACCACACAGGTGGGAGAATGATCAGGGGCCTTGGAGTCAAACAGAACTGGGTTCAAATCCCGACTCGGACACTTTAATCTGCAACAAGTCATCTAGCCTAATTGTTTCTACATTTTCCAAATGGGGATAATGACACCATTGTGTGTTATAATCATTATATGATAAAATATACCCAAAATACTATGCTCAGTTTCTAAAATAAAGCAAGTTACATTAATTGTTTTTCTATTTCATTCCTAAACAACCATAGGGAAGCCAATTTTTTAGCCTAGCACTTCTCTGGATGCACAGGTAAAAGATTTACTGAACAATTGATTCCCTGTGTGTCTTAGGGAGAGGGCCTGAGACTTGAGTAGGCAGAGCAAGTCTAAAGAGAGAAGAAAACTGCTATCCAACCCATAAGATGTTTTAAACTCTTTAGAAAAGATGACAATGTCTTCCACAGATAAGTACCTCAGAGTGATGATTTAGAAAGTGAATCTTTTTTTTTATTATTATACTTTAAGTTTTAGGGTACATGTGCACAATGTGCAGGTTTGTTACATATGTATACATGTGCCATGTTGGTGTGCCGCACCCATTAACTCGTCATTTACATTAGGTGTATCTCCTAATGCTATCCCTCCCCGCTTCCCCAACCCCACAACAGGCCCCAGTGTGTGATGTTCCCCTTCCTGTGTCCAAGTGTTCTCATTGTTCATTTCCCAACTATGAGTGAGAACATGCGGTGTTTGGTTTTTTGTCCTTGTGATAGTTTGCTGAGAATGATGGTTTCCAGCTTCATCCATATTAAAAAAAAATACAATTGACAAGAAAATAAAAAGCTAAAGTATTGAATCTAGGGATTAAAAAAAGAATCTTTGAATAGTGTGGTTGGTATCTACATTATGAATACAGAAATTATAATGGGTTTCCCTCTTAATAGGCTCATTTAAACAGAGTAACTGTTGATATGTCAAGCTACAATTAAATTCCATTATACCTAAGGATATTTGGTTGCTTGATTTCATTAGTAAAAATGATAAACTGTATAGATATCACTCCTCAACAATATTTTAGAAAATGATTGCTTCATTATATATAAGTGCATCATCTAGATCAGAGGACACAGAACAAATGTGTCCAGAGCCCAGGCAGCTACAGTTACATTTTATTCTGACAGTCACAAAATACTGCCCAGTGCCCACCTGGCCATAGTGGAGCTCTTGACCTGTCTGAATAGCTAGCCATCAGTCAATACCAGCTCATGGTTGTCTCATCAAATCCTCGGGTATTTTTATAAGTCATGAAGTGTAATTTATGAGAAATAGCTGAAATTTTAAATGTTGGCAAGTAAATAATGTATTTTCAAACCCCTTGGCAGAGCAAATAAAATATAAGTATGAACTAAATTTAGCTCATGAGACAGTAGTTTGCACCTTTGGATCTAGATCAGCCAATCCTCAATAACCGTCCAATATTTTACAAGAAAAATCAACAGACTGGCATAACTTATTGTCTGTACAGTCTAATTGGATGCAGACATTATCAAAATCTAGAAGGAAAAATACGTGTGCACAAGGTAAGATTAAGCCAGGCACAGTGTAGTGCGCCTGTAGTCCCAGCTACGTGGGAGGCTGAGGTGGAAATCCCTTGAGCTCAGGAGTTTGAAACCAGCCTGGGCAGCAGAGCAAAACCTCATCTTTGAGAGAAAGATTAAGAGCCCTAGCAACTAAGTTCTTTGTTCCTTGAGAAAATAGATTGTTCCTTGAGAAAATAGATTATGCCTTGTTCTTTTCTGAGGGTCAGCACTTAACATAGTATCTGTTCCATAATAGGCTCTAAGTAAATGTTTGTTGAATTAACAAATAAATAAGCTTTAAGAAAAATCTTGGTAACTCTGAGGGCTTTATTATACTTGTTCATGTAAAGAAATATTCTGTCTTCAAAGGCAGCAAGAAAATAGAAGAAAAGGAATAGTGGTGTAGCCTTAGAATTTGGAGTTGGCTTGAAAAGTGAGAACTCTGTACTTTCTATATTATCAAAATATATCTATTCTAGTAATTCTATAATACTGCAGTGACTAATGAGAGCTTTTATAATATAAAGGGGTAAAATGAGATTTAACTTAAAATAAGAACCTAAACCAAGTATTTGTATGGAAATTTTATATTACAAAGTGCTTTCAACATGTTATTTTGCCTTAACACAGAACATCGCTCTGAGCTAGACAGATATTGTATTCATTTTAAAGATGGAAAAATTGAACTATATGGGAAGGTAAGTGATTTTATAAAGCCTTGCATAAAATTAGCAATAGAACTTAATCTCTGACTCAGCTCATGATGGTTCTCTCCTAACAGGGAGGTACCCTGGGGAACTAACAATATAGAATTGAATCAGGTGAATTACATATGCACAATGGCACCTTCGTAAACAGGAAGGGTGGAAATGGCCTCTGCTATGGCACAGAAGAGGAAGGAAAGAAAAAGCATGGAAGGGAAGTGTAATATTTTTCAAGAGGGTTTATCGATATTGGAGCACCTTATTCATCATGAAACTACTTGCCTACTGGTTAAGTCATTCAGCAAAATGACATAGATCAGCCTGATCCATATCATTTTATCTGGAAACATATTGTTCTTTGATTTTTTTTATTTCCTAGGTGTATGTCTTCTCCATTTGAGTGGAAATGTTATGAGGATCAGAGGCTAAAACATACTACAGTGCAAGACTCCAAAGCACTCTCTATTCAGAATTCATTGATTTTTTTTTTTTTTTTTTTGAGACAGAGTCTCGCACTGTTGCCCAGGCTGGAGTGCAGTGGCACAATCTCAGCTTATTGCAACCTCTGCCTCCTGGGTTCAAGTGATTCTCCTGCCTCAGCCTCCCAAGTAGCTGGGACTATAGGCATGTGCCACCATACCCGGCTAATTTTTTGTTTTTTTAGTAGAGACAGGGTTTCGCCGTGTTAGCCAGGATGGTCTTGATCTCTTGACCTGGTGATCCACCCACCTCAGCCTCCCAAAGTGCTGGGATTACAGGCGTGAGCCACCGCGCCCATTGAATTTTTGATGGGTTAATAGGCTACATATATACTGGTGACAATACAACATAATGATTAAGAACATGGGACTTAAAGTCAATAGAGCTGTCAATGACCAGCTGTGTGACTTTGGGCAAGTTAAGTCCACCTCCATGAGTCACATTGTCATCTGTAAAAGGGGTGACAGTAATAAGACTTACTCCATAAACTATAGTGAGAATTAAATAAATGAATGCTTGTAAGAACCTAGCAGCATGCCTGCTGATACATAATATGCCCTCAATACATGTTTTCAAAACTGCAACATACTGAAATTTCAAGTTGAGTAAAGTACAAAAGCTAAATGTTGATAATGTATACATTTGGAGAAGGGAAGTTTGGTGTTTCTCAAAAATAAAGTGAGACGTTGAAAGAAAAATTTTAAAAAGTGATCCAAAATGTATTTTTAAAACAAATTTTTAATTGATCCCACGTGCCATGTACAATGTAGTAATAGCTCAAACAAGAAAAATATATAGATGCAGTGTGATTTGCTATCAAAATACATTACAAACAAAATCAATTTGCAGACACAAGCTCACTAACTGAGGAAATCTTTCTACATGTCATGGTTTACAAAGAAGAAAGAGTGAAGACCTGAGGTCTGGCTGGTCACAAAGAGGATATTCAAAAGAAGGGATGTGTGAAATATTCTTTTTTGAGAAATTTTCCTTGTTCCCAGAAACACGTGTAATTGTTACAAATGCATTATTTTATCAATGTCCAGCCAACTAATTTTCCAGCAAGTACTTGTTCTTAGATCTTTTATCTTCCCATTTAGATCCTAATTGCTCCTATGCACAGGCAAAATAAATGCAATGATGGAAGTACATTAAAGTAAGAAATAAGAGAATACTAGTTTCTAAAAGGAAAATGATACACACTAAATGATCTTCATTATATTTAGGGTGATATATATGAGAGAAAGCTACAGCCAAGCAATTGAATCTTTTTACTACCCAAAAGTAGCAGAAAAAAATGAACAATCACAGAGCAAATACTATACATTAATTTAGAGGAAAACTTGATGCCAATAGAAGGTAATAAACTACACCATTGACACTTGCCTTTTCATGTCGTTAGTATTTACAGGAGCCAATTTATGGAGCCTAAAAACTTTTATTAAGTAACACCTTAACTGAATTTTCAGCCTTTGAACACAAGCATAGGAATATTAGCCAAACTCTCTCATACAACCAGCCATTGGACTAGCCCATGAAAGTCAGCCACAAATATCCATTCAGAGAACATCCTCAGTTTCTCCTTGGCATCCTTCAGCGTCTGGGTTAGACTCCATAGGCCTGGAAGACTTCTCCATTAGAATATCATCTCCCTGCCTCCCACTAACTTCCTTGGTCTCCTCGTGGAAAGAGTGTGGCAGGCAGTCCTGCTCTGAGTTACTCCAGACATAGCCAGGTAAAGTGATGTGGCTGTCAGGCTGTCTGCTGGCGATCTTGGCAGCTTTGCCAGAGATAAGCACCATGCGCGTGCTAGCCGCCACCTGTGACTGACTGCTGGTGCTGTGCGTCACGGTGGTGAGCACTGAGCCACATCTGCGGCTGCCACATGGCGGTGTCCTTTTCCAGTCCACGGAGAGATTCCACCGACTCCACATCTTCTTCACCTCTGCCTGAACCTAAGCCACAAGAAACATGTCGTGCATGAGAAATCCTAAAGGAGACCCTGCAGCCTTGTTACAAGGATGTTTGCCTTTATTTCAATGACCGCAATAATCATTGATTGAGGTTCCTCTACGTGCCAGGGACTTTATCTGTGTATTTTCTCTCAACCTCAAAAAACCTTTGAGATAGGTGATAGTTTTGGAGGTGAGCAAATTGAAGCTTAGAGAGAGGTAATGGGACTTGTCCAAGATCAGAATTTAAACAGAAGTTTAAATGCAGCCAATAGAAATATCTGACATATGGGAGAGGAAAAAAAAGGAGATTCTGGGTTGGAAGAGAAACTCAAGATAAACAGTGCCAGTGAGAACTTCAGAACTCTCACTTGGCACGTGACAAGCCCATTGGAACCCCTGCACTGAGACCTGCCCAAACTCAAGCATGGTTCTAGTAGCACAAGGTGGCATCCCTAGGATGATCTCAGCCATTGATAGTGCCTGCCTGAGAAAGCTCAGTGCTGCCAGGAGAATTTACTATTTGCTCTAGCCAGCACACACCTGATGATAGGCCCATGACTCCTCTTTCTTAGGGCATTTACTAAAAAGGGTTCACAGCTGTAAATATGCAGCTCTTCTAACTCAGAAGCATCTCTCTCAAGGACCTGAGAGCCATCCCTTCAAAATACAAAAATCAAGAGGGATAAGGCCTTTTGTCTCCCAGTCTCTGTGGGAAGATAGAATTCTATCTTAAATAACTGCCTGCTTGCTAGCACAGCTGGCCTAAACGTGTTTATACTGACCAAATATTTTTTCACTTCTTTGGTTCTACTGAGCCCTTACACTCCACCTCCCTCATTCTCCCTTTAAAATGCCCAAATCACTTCTGTGTGAAGTGGAATTGGGCTCAGCTCTTTCCTCTACTGTCAGTAGCTACTGAATAAAATCTGTTTTCACCACTGAAATTGCTGATGTCTTTGGCACCAGCTGAGGCTGAGGAATGGCGTAGAAGGTACTCAGTTTGAAATGTAACTGTCATGCTATCAATCTGCATCGGCAGCCTAAAGGAGTCAGAGAGAGAAAAGAAGGCTCGTGGATAGAAAAGCAGGCACTGCAAATGCATTCTTAATGGGGTGGGGCTCTTATTTCCATTCCTACTACTGAAGATTCATTTCTACTTCAATTGCCACTTTTCAAAAGAGAGTTTATTTGGAAGTTCCATGGGAAGCAGTGGAAACCTGGTATGCTGATTTCACCTGAAACAACAAACTTCTATCTGTTCATCTTGGCAAAAAAAAAAAATCAACACCTGACTGACAGAGCAGAAGCACCACCATCTTGGACAAACGCCACCACTTTAAGTCCAGCTCCCTTTCTAACCTCATGCATTTTGAGGAAATCACTTCCCTTCTAACAACAAGCAGCCAGAAAGAGCAGACAGTAAAACACTGATAAGACAGCTCGGGCACAGAGGAAGTGGAGAAAGTCTCTTGGGTAACCACCAAACTTCACGGTCTACAATGGACCCCAGTAAAACAGTGGGTCCTAATAAGCACATTCCTTTCCCTTTAGGTGCACCAAGATACGGAAGCTAGAAGCAGACTTGCGGGGCAGGGGGTAGGAGGGGCTGTGCCTGCAGCTGCAGGAAGATGTATGGGAAAAGACACAAAAATTCTGCCTCCCAGATAAGCAAGACAAAGAGACATAGAAGCAGTCCAATCCTGTGACAAGCTCTCCCGCCCTGAACCCTTAAAAACTCTTCGTCTGTAAGAGAGAAGGCTCTCTGACCTAACTTGGCCAGAAGCCCCTCCCAGGTTTATTCTCCAAAATAAACCCATCTTTGACTGTTGAGCGCTTTTTGGGTTTCTTTCCTCTTTCTTTAACTCTTAAACTGACCTACTTACCCCTCCTGCAAAATAAGATAAGAACAATACAAAAGTAAGTCAGGAAATTAATTTAAGCTCTTTCTGCAAGCACTGGACTAGCATGCCACAATGTCCAAACCCTAAACATGGTCAGAAGCATCAGCTGGTCTACCGCAATAAAAGTATCCATGCACTTCTGGGGCCTGCAGCAAGCTTAAAATTTGAGAGAAGAAACATGGCAGCTCATCCAACAGCAGGGCATATTAAAAGTTACAAGGTAAAATGTATTATTATCTAGTGTAGTTACTTCTCTCCAGCCAACTCCTAAATGAACTGAAATTGTCCCATCATCGTCTTATAGTTCAAAAAACATCAAAATATTTGAATGAATTTGTCCCAGGGAAATTTTTATTTCAGTTTTGTACAGAACTTGAAATGGAATAGAAGTTTAAGTATTAACTGGAATATGACATTCACTGTCCATCCAAGTGTCTGTTTGTATTCCAACAAGTTGCTTCTTAATATCAGAGTGTACAGATGAGTTCACATTTAAAAGTGCTAGAAGAGGAAGACTTTAGGTTATTTACACTAATTCTTTCTTTTCCAAAATAATTTATGATTAAAATAGCTTCCTTCTCCTCACCCATTCCATCCTGGAAATCCTGGAAATTCTAAGGAGATTCAGCATACATTGTGATGGCCATTTACAAGCTGAAGTGAGACCTGTCCAAGGTTCCTACAAACCTACCTCTCCATTGCAGTAGCAGTAGATGATAGACACAAAGAAACCCTGCAGACAAAAGAGAAAGTTAGCCCACTGCCAACTCACGAAACTCACAGCACTAAAGCATCTTGTGCCAAAATGTGTATGTCCAAAAATTGTTTTTTATGATTCCTTCAGAGAGTTATATACAAATTATTGTCTCCTAGTGTTTCCAAATCCTTATGTTTACATTAAATTTGTTTGACGTCTTTCCTTGGTGTCAGCTGAACCAAATAAGTCACTAAATAAAGCACTCCAAGATACACAAGGAATAGGCTTCTATCCTATTAGTTTCATTTATGTTGTGACCCATGAATCACATAATACCTATCCTCTGCTTGGTAAGAGGAAGTTATAAGCTGTAAATGCTGAAAACTACAAACATAAAGTATTATATGGTAAGAATACAAAGAAACCTTTTATTTCGTTCATTCAAAAATATTTATTGAGCTTATGCAGTGTGGTAGCTGTTCAGCATGACAGGAGCAGGGATAAACAATGTAAACAAAATAGACAAGTTCCCTGTTCTAGAAAGGAAGAGACATGGATAAAATATAAACAAATAGCACATGAGAAAAATGCAAAATGATAAGGGTTATGCAAGAAAAGAAATGAGCGATTTTAAAAAGAGTAATGTAGTGGATATATTAGATGAGGAACTCAACAAAGTATCTCTGAGAGTGATATTCAAGTGTGTTAGAGTGACAAGAACAAGTAGCCAGCTGTGTAAATATTTGGGGAAAAAGCAGTCCAGGCAAAAGGAATACAAGTGTGAGCCCTGGAGGCAGAGGTGAACTTAAGCAACAGAACGTATGGAAGCAATATTGTGCCCTAACTTAATGAGCTGGAGGCTGGTGTGATACAGGGTGAGAGGCGGACAGGCTCCACGACATGCAGGGCTGTGTATGCCAAACAATGGTATGTGAGTTTTAGTCTGACTGCAGCTGGAAATCTTTGAGTATTTCTGGCAAGTATATGACATGATCAAATGTATATTCTTAATATTCTCCAGACTATCATAATGTGGACTAGCAAATGAGTAAGCAGGACAAAGAGTAATCCATGTGAGAGATGATGGTAATTACAGCTTCAAATGAGATAAAATGTGTGCCAGCAACCTCTTCCTCAGTTTTGTCTCCCCTCCCCACTCCTTTTTGCTCTTTCCTGCCTTCACCTTCTTTTACTTTTATTTATCTTCCATACACACAAGCAGAGGTCCCCATTCTTATAGGTGTTACATATTTTACAACAAGATGTTTCCTTATCTCTCTGTCCAGGCTTTTTTGTGTGAGGAACAGCTCCAGAACTGCTCCTGCTATGAGCAGAGGATTACCCAGACCTCTATAGGACAGAAAAGCACAGGCACTATAGAATATTGAACTTTCTGCCACCCCGACTCCCGAGACAGGTGCATCAAAGTCAGAGAGAGGGCAGAGAAAAAGGTTGTAAGCGACCAAAAAAAAAAAAAAAAAACTGTAAATTACAAGAATCAGATGACTAGGCAGCACCCTTTACCTGAAAGGAGTTGAAGAAGAGCTCACAGTGCATGCGGATCTCCCACCCGAGCCCAGAGAAGGAGTGAGGCAGGCATACGAACACGATGTAATGCACTCCAAAGACCAGGACCAGGACCAGTGTCGATTTGGCCAGTTTCCTAAAGGAGAACAGCAAGCCTTTTCATACATTAACCAGAGTGCCTTTCAGTAGAGACAGCGTGCTGGAGGGAAAAAAAATACTTAGCAGAGCTAATGGGGGTGGGGCTGACCCTTTCTTTTTATCTTTTCTTGAGACAGGGTTTCACTCTATCTGTCTCCCAGGCTGGCGTACAGTGGCGTGATCACAGCTTACTGCAGCGTCGACCTCCTGAGCTCAAGCAATCCTCCTGTCTCAGCCTCCTAAGTAGCTGTGACTACAGGTGCTTGCCACCATGCCCGATTATTTTTTTAATTTTTTTGTAGAGATGGGGTCTTGCCATGTTGCCCAGGCTTGGGCTGACCTTTCTCTATCTCTTTGGATCCCACTGCTTCTGCTAGTTTTTTCCCTTCCCTCCTCTTTCTGTCACTTACATACTAAATCAGGTAGTTTATTCTCACTCCCTATAATTGCTAGCCCCTAAATCTCTCCAGTCTTATTTCCACTCTTCTTGCTTAAAGGAATCTATTTACATAAAGTTGTAAAATGCCTTTTTTCTGTCCTAAGTTTCCTTTAACTTCTGTATTTGAGACTTAAAGAAGTGTTACTTCCATCCAGATTAACTGCCTTTACTTTCATAGTAGTTTAGCTTATTTTGTTCACTTTAAAATCAATTACTCCCTTTTTTCTTCTTACATTTGTATCTCCATTTTTCACTGATGATGCTTATTTTGGGAGACATTTTATTTTTCTCTATGAGCCATATGTGGTCAGTTCATCTTGCCTTCTCTGAATATTCTCTGCCAAATACTCTGTCTCAAAGTGCCTATAGGTCTATTTTGTCTGTTTTTTTGGCAAACTAAGTAGTTTGATATAGTTTCGTCATTCTCCTTAACTGCCTCTTTCTACAAATTTTCTTAAGTATTTGGAAGAATCCCAGGCTTTCCAATATGATGGTTATTCTAAGTGGGCCTCCATGATCGCCCCTCCTGCTATTTATGCCCCTGTTTTATCCTTTCCTTCTAAGTGTAGGCAAGACCTGAGACTTGTGTCTAACCAGTAGATTATGGCAAAGACGACAGCATCCCACTTCTGAGATTACATTGCATAAGGCTGTAACTTTCATCTCACTAGGAGACTGGCTCTCTTGCTCGGTTCGATGAAGCAAGCCACCATGTTGTGAACTGCTATACTGAGAGGTCCATTTGGCAAGGAAAGGTGGCATCTGGGCAACAGCCAGCAAGTAACTGAATCCTACCAACAATCACATGAACTTAGAAGTAGATTCTTCCCCAGTCCAACCTTAAGATAAGACCACAGCCCCAGCTGACAAATCAATTGCAGCCTGGTAAGAGATCCTGAAGCAGGGGATCCATACCCAGATTCCTGACCTACAGAAACTGGGAAATAGCAAGGGAGTTGTTTTAAGCCACTAGGTTTGTGGTCATTCCTTTTGCAGCAATAGATAGCTAGCACCCTCAAGCATACTATTTTCTGGGAGGTTTTCCTGGGGTGGGTGAGGTTATACTTTTTATCCAAGAAATTGCCAAATCTGGCTTCTTCTTTCATACTTATTGCAAATATCTCCCTTTCTCTGTGAATTATTTACACTCTAATAATCTCAAACAATTGACCCTCTTCCTTTCTCACTAATCTTTCCTCCAGCTGCTTTATTTGTTTATCTGTTTTTCTTCTTGGAAATAAGCTGTGTGAGTGAATACAGATCACACTAGACTAAGGCTACAGTGATCTTGATTCAGGTTCCATACTTGATATTAACTACCTGTGTGATTGTGATTTAGTTTTGTCTCCAAAATGAGAAAATAGGGCCTAGAAGTCCATATGAGCTATAATATTCTCAGGCTTTACTGGGAATCATCTTCCATGTACATACACTTTTCTATCATAACCCTCTTGACAATAGGAGCTAAAATGTCCCATAAAATCATGTTGAAATCATATTGAAATGCCTAATGTAGATGTAGGTGGAGTTGTACATTTCCTTCACCTCATTGTCCTCTGCCTGTCTTATCTCTCACTAGTGCCTGAACCATCTGCTCCACCCACTCATCCTCACATTCAGAGCTTCCCTGCAGCCTATGGGCTTTCTCCTATGCTGCTCCTGGTCCTCACACCTCATACTTTGAGTTACCTACAGCCTATTCTATATGAAGATTCTACCTTAAATCTGTTCCATCCAAGGCAAGATCCCTGATAAACAGTGGATTCCTCTGACCTAACTAGTCCTTTCAACTGTCAGGGCTCCCTGGGATGTGCTTGGTCTCCTGAATCCTGATGGTGAGTGCCCTCTTTCCATCACTGCCTATGTGGGCAGGACACTGAGTGCCTTCATGGCATTTTAGTTCAGCCTAATCAGATAAAAGGGGACAGAATTAACTCACTTGCAAAACTTTGAAAGTCTTGTCTAACATCACTCTGAAACAAAAATTATATTTCCTCCTTTAAGATGAAAGGGTAAATCCTCCCAGAGACCGTTCTCAAAATCAAGCTACTGATTTTTCCTACTGTGTATGACTAAGAGCCCAAAATTAAGTTAAAACAAAAAATACACCAGTGTAGGACATTGTGAAATTATCACAAATGTAAACATTGGGGACAGTTTGGTTCAATGCAGAATAAGGAAAAGTTGCTTTAGGCAACCAAAATGTAGTGGGTGTCCTGCAGGCTCAGCCATCTGGGTTTTCTCCCTATTTTTCTAGGACTAAGCTCTTTTATAACTCCATGGAGATAGAAGTTAGTTTATTAAAAACAGGTAGTAATTATATTCATTTTCTATTGTATAACAAACTAGTATGAATTTTGTGGTTTAAAACAATACTCATTTGTTCTCTCTCAGTTTCTATAGGCTAGGAGTCCAGGCACATACCCTGGACCCCTGGCCCACAGTCTCTCAAGGCTGAAATTAAAGTGTTGGCTGCATTCTTATCTGGGCCTCAGGGTTCACTTCTAAGTTCATTCAGGTTGCTTGAAAAATCTCAGATTCTTGCAGTTGCGGGGCTATTTGTTGGCTGTCAATCAGCGGTCACTCAATACCCGCAGGCTTTTCTCAGGTTCTAGCTATAGGCCCTCACAACATGTCAGGTTGATTCCTCAAAGTCAGCAGGAGAATCTCTCTCCAAGCTCACAGGATGGAATCTTATATAACACATCATAATCACAGGAATGACTATCCTAACATCTTTGTCATATAAAATAAACTAACCAATGGAAAGGCTACCCTATCATAGGTCTTACCCACACTCAAGGCAAAGGGTATTGGGGAAGCAGGATTTTACAAGGCTTATACACCCACAGGTAGGAATCTTGGGGGCCAATATAGAAATATGCCTACCACAGTAATGCAAATAATTCCTGCCCATAGAAATACAAATTCTTTCCAGTGGAATGTAACTAATTATAGCCCTGTGAATATTGATGAGCTTTGCTAGTTTGCATATGCCAGGCAAATGTGTACATGGGTCATGGGTCTGGCTGTTCACTTAAAATGGACTTTTACTCTCTATTCAAATCATGTAGCAATCTGGGCACTGATTTTTTTCAGCGTCCATATGGTCACCCATGCACATTGTACGTTTTTATACCCTGGCTCTCCGAAAATGCACAGCTGTCTAATAAGATGATTCAGGGATGTACCAACTGATAGCGGTCTTCTGGTTTGCTGGAAACATGGTGTGCTCTGTGTCCAAGGGCAAAGCCGTGAGAGGAATACAAAGAAGTCAGGTGGTTTTGGGACTTAGTGTCCTGTTTAGAAAATAGATTCCTAATTCTGTGCTCTCTCTCCCTAGGTGATGTCTCTCCAGGTGAGCAGCTCTAGAAAATCTCTGATTTTCTTTTAAGAATCAATTTAGCTTTAAAAAGCTACTATTGCTCTTAAGCCTTTCTTGATTGATCCCCGTGGCCTTGAATTAATCCCTCCCTCTTTTCTGTATACACAGCACTTTGTACGGGCATCTCTGTTGGCACTTTCCCCATTTTATTTAATTAAATCAATCATAATATCTCTCTCTCCCACTCTGTCTCTACCCATCCCCACCTAAATTGGGGGTTCAAGGAGGGCACTCAGCAAATGACGCTACTGGCCATTAAGCACCATGCTCCTGTTACATCCCATGCTGGTTGCTTCATTTTATTCTAACAACCATGGGAGAGAGCTATTATTATCCCATCGCCAGGAGAGGATAGAGGCTCACAGACAGAAAGTATCCATTCAATGTGACGCAGTGAGTGATGGATGCGGCCCTAAAACCTCTCCTCTTTACTCTCATGCTATGTAATAAATACTGGTTGGATTTATTACAAAAATAATAAACATTAAATATGAGTTTTGTCTAACATTAAATGGGAAGTGAAATTAGTCAAAACATTCAAGTATTCTTTTTCACTGAATCTTGCATTTTTTCGTATCTGTTTTTCCAGGCCTGGCAACCTCTTCTTACTTTATGAAGTAATTGAGTTGTAATTTAAAAGGAAAAAAATGTAGTATCCATGTTATTAAATCTAATAGATGATTGAATTTTATTCACACAATTTTGCTTTAGGGTAAATGATTGTAAACTGTAGTTATACACTATGCCACCTTTGAGGGAAACTGGTTAAAGGATATATGGGATCTCTCTGTATTATTTTTGCAACTGTATGTGAATCTACAATTATCTCAAGATAAAAAGTTATTTTAAGAACTGATTCATTAATTCATTTCCATTTTAAACCACCATGCCAACTAAGGGATTTTATGTACTTTTCAGAAGTCTTTCTTACTTGTGTGTGAGCACACATTCACCTGGAGAGATTATCTCAGCTCTGAAAGGTGTTTTCTGTTTTTCATAGTAGTATGCATGGAAACATGCTCTGTAACTGTTTTAGATGCCACCATTTGGAAATTTTGTATTGTTTTATTTTAGCAAGAATATTTGAACATTTGTTAGACAAAGGTGTAACAGAATGGAAGATAAGTTTAAAGGTACAAAAATTAGCTGATATAAATTTAAATACTCAATTAACCCTCATCGTAGGAATGTCACTGAGACAGGGACACAGATTTAATTTTCCTAAGCCTATTTAAAAAGTGAGATGCTATTTAAACTTGGAAATCTAAGGCCTCAGAAACAGAATATGGAATTGAATTCTCAAATTGGTGTCAAGTAGGTTCCCATATTTTTCTCAGAAAAAAGAGTCAATCTTCACTACATTTTTATCTGTGACTTAACTTTGGACATAATTAAGGATATTAAATATGTTTCAGCCATTAAAAAAATGTATTTGGCGGAAAACTACTTTTTCTGACTTCTATTAGTCTAAACTGTTCTAATTAACAATTTCATACTTGAAATATTCTGGGCACCAGATGATTTCAAAGTTATTCTGAATTCTGAGTAGTTGATTATTTCAATCCTTGATAAATTATTCTCTTCAATTGTTCTGGGAAATAATCCTCCATGAATTAATTCAAAATATTGCCTATTCTATCCATTTTTAAAGATAGGCCACCCTTTGTTCCCTCCAAAATTTCTCATGTACTTTGGGCAACACTTTACTAAAAGTATTAGTTTATGTCATTCAGAACTACAGAAATAAGCAGCTTTGTTCAGAACTAGAGAAATAAGTAGCTACTAAACACCACTACACTCTTCCACTTTATGAAGAAGAGTGAAAAGTTATTTACATTTTTTATTATTCTATCCTTTGGCCTATGTCTTCTCAGATGGGATGCAACGTGAGAGACAAGCTATATTAGTATAGCATAGACCTTTCACCATAAACTCATGCACAATGTATAATACTACCACTGACAGCATATTAAAAATAACTGGCACTAGCAGCTGCTGATTTGTTAATACTGTGCATCCTATGGGCATAGGACATTGTGAATCCTGCAGGTCATACCTGTAGTCTTTGCAGCTCAACAGTAAATACTACCTGTAGGGAGACCCCCTGAAACTACTGCTACGGAATAAAAGATGAAATGCTCCTGATTATTGTAAATACAAAGTTGCATGCAGGATTGTGTAAAGACAATGCCAGGTTGGACTGCCAGAATGAGCCAATGGCACGTGATAGCCTATGAATGCTTCCCCCTGCAGATAGCCTATGAATGGACGTGCAGTCAGGGAGGTTTCACATCACCAAGATTCCTATCCCAGAAAAGCAGATGTTCATAGCTCTGGGAATGGAATGAGACCCTTGTGGAGAGCCTATAAACGGACGCATGGGGGGCGCCGGTCCATATGGATAAGATAGGGCTATAAATGCCCTCATCTTGCCATGATTCTTCTAGGCCTCTTTGGGGTTAAGGGATACTCCCTTCTGAGAATTTCTGGTCTAACCGGTTGTCTAGCTTCATGTCCTGTTTCTATGGATTGTTTGTAACCAGCTTTTGCTGCAACTGTTACTGCTGATTAATATCTTGCTAATCATAGGTTATGGAAAGACTGTGTTTCCGTTTTAAGGCTCTGTTAGAAATTGCTGATGCACACACTATATTGTAAATTCTTATCATTGTATACTATACTTCTACATACAGATGTTATGTTAAAGAATTGCTTCATCCCCATGTGACCATCTCACCTCATAATCAAATGACCCTAAATCCCTCACTAACCTACCCCCACCCTCACTAAACTTAATAATAAATGCTAGTGTATCCAGCGCATTGTTGGCACTGCAGGACCAGAAGGCGGTGACCTCCCTGGACCCAGCTTTCACTATCTTGTGTGTGTCTATTATTTCTCGACCTGCTGATCTGCCTGGGAACAAAGAGAGAGCCCCGTTGCATTGCGGGCTGCTGGCCAGATCTCGCAATAACTACCTACATGGTGGAGAGGACTAAATCAACGAGGACTTATGGAAGATTTGTGAGAGAAGATCAAAATGCTGACTATGATGTTTTTCCTCTCTGTGTCTGAGATAGCATTTCATAACAATCTGAGACAGAAATAAATAGTTAACTGGAGATTATAAAGCCAAATCCACATCTACCTGATTACTAGATGTATGTGTCCAGTTGGATAGATGCCACTAATATTCAAAATTTCCAAAATGATCATTATACAAAATGCACACAACCTTAAGATAGTTTGATAATAATCACAAACACTCGATTTGTCCTTTTCTTCATGAAAGGCTGAAGAACGGACCTCTCTCAATCAATACATTTGCATATTTAGTGAGAGACAATTTGATGTAAAGATTAGAAACGATACAGCAAATCCACTTGATCTTTTCAGTTAAGACATATTTGTAGAATGCAAATAAAATTGTCTGCCAAGATCATCAAGATATTTTCTAGGAGTTCATATATAGTTGATGGGAACATCCCAATCTGATAAAAACAGATTTTAAAATATACTTAGAATTTAAGCACAAGGGGTAGCTTTTGGGGTTACTTATGTTTTCTTAATATATATGCTTTTCTGATAAATCACACAATAAATATACATTCATAAATTTAATCTCTTAAAGATATTTCAAATCAATTTATATCTGTTCTTTACTTGAAATAGTAACCAAAGGCAGGGCACAGTGGCTCATACCTGTAACCCCAGCACTTTGGGAGGCCAAGGCAGGCGGATCACCTGAGGTCAGGAGTTTGAGACCAGCCTGGCCAACAGGGCAAAACCTCATCTCTACTAAAAATACAAAGATTAACTGGGCATGATGGTGCACACCTGTAATCCCAGCTACTCAGGAGGCTGAGGCATGAGAATTGCTTGAACCCGGGAGGCGGAGGTGGCAGTGAGCCAAGATTGTGCCATTGCACTCCAGCCTGGGCAACAGAGCGAGACTCTGTCTCAAAAAAAAAAAAAAAGGAAAGAAATAGTAATCAAAATATTTCCTCTGATGGATGCCTGTCCTGAAATTACCTGTATTGCTTCCTTGTGTCATGCCCAACTGCATTGGTCTCCCAGATTTTGGTAGCTAGAACTCTAACCGTATTCAGAAACAGAATAAAATTCAGCTGAAAAAGAAGGTAAGATTACAAAGAATTATTGTTAGTCTTCAAGATTTTTATAAACATTTACATAAATTGAAATTTTTTCCATTCAAATGAGAAAAATTACCCATTTCATAAATGTGAACAGGGGAACCTGAGATCAGATACTGGAATGCTAGTGATTCTTGATTCACCCTCATGAAAACACAAAGAAACATAAAGTTTCAACAACACTGAAAATACCAGAGGATGATCTGCCGGGATCCACAGGAACTTTCTAAACTGAAGTTTAGATGAAGCCCTTTGGCAAACTGGCAGGAAAAAGGGTAATAGTTATTATATAAATGTAATCAACTGTCCTCTTTAAAATGAATTCCCAGCTATGTCTCTACTTTAGAGAGAGGAATAATAGAGCTATTTTGGGGATTCACTCTGTCTATGATGTATGAAAAGCACTGGGTGAAGGTGATACGAGGTGTTTTTTTTTAAAGGGAAGTAAGATGCTATAAGAAAAAGCTCCCAGTGTAGTCAATGAGATTGATTTTTTAAATGTTATAAGTGTGAATACCACTAGAGATAATCAAGTTCTGGCTTTTAAAAGGGGAGGGAGGGGAGTGTTGAAGGAATAAGCCCCTTTCTGTCTGAGGACCTCAAGGATCAGCGAAGGACCTCAAGGATCTTCTAGATGAAGATGAAGAACACGTCTCCAGGTCTGGGGTCATAAGGGGATGGAGGCCTGTAACTCTGGGTCCCTCCATTCAGGGAGATGTCTGCTTTCCAGAAAGTGCTAGTGCTTAGGAATAATGGAAATGTAGATTGCCAACAGTAGGCACTTGTCCCTGCCAGAGCAGGGGCAGAAGAGAAAGCCATCAAGTCCTGCAGTCCTGGGGATAACTTGTCTGGCACAGTCCTCAATCATTTCTAGAAGTTAGAGAATTTTGGTTATCAGAGGATTTGTGTGCCTCAGTCCCAAATTCAGCTGACTGTCTGTATCAGCCCTGAACACCCCACCAAACTCTTTGCTATCCGACCACTGACAACCCTGTGAGCACCTCTCAACAATCACAACTTTCTACAAGAACTGAGGGCTAGGTCTTGAGCCCCACACATGGGGTTTCAAAACAAAGTTGTGCTGTGAGCTGATGAAAGGAAAGGGATGTTTCCAGGCCGATAATAGCTGCCATTTATTGAACATTTTCTAATTTAAAACCTTGCATGAACATGGAGGAGACACTTTTATTTTTTTACATCCATTTGTTATGGATGAAGAAACTTTAGCTCAAAGAGATTAACTGCTTTAACCTGGAATATCCACCAATCGGCTAGAATTTGAACCAGGTCTATGTGAGTCTGTATTGTGAATCCTTAACCACCATCTGATAACTTCTGTTCAGGAGGACAAAAAGATGCAAAACATGAGAGTTGAGGATTTCCATCTTCACCCACTACAACTCGCAGCTCACAGACAGATTTTGTTTTAATAAGAAGGTGAAAAGCTACTTGAGTACTGCTCAGGTCACTGAGAAAGAAGCACGTGCTTTCTGAATGACAAGATTTATTTCATGCCCCATTAATTCCTGTCTCTCTAAGACAACAGCCACCGTCAATACGATGTAGCTGAGGTGAAGATATTGGGGAGTGATGCATGGAACTGCTGGGTGAAGGACTAAGTGCTAGGAGCTGAAGCTGGAAGAGCTGTGGGGCAATACCAGCTGGATTGCCATTTGTCATACCTTATCCCAGAAAAGGAAGAAGTATAGATGGCTTCTGATGAGCCAACCTTAAGCTTCACCTTATTAAAAGGCCCAGGACCAAGCACTCCGTCCTTTAGTACACTACACTAAATAAATCTGCACCCCTTACCCCCAGAAAAATTGACTAAAGGAAATACATGCCGATCAGTCCATCCATTTAATAACTGAGAAGATACGTTCAAGGCCAACCAAATTGATTATGGAAAGAATTAAGAATTTTAAAATATTAAGACCAAGTAAAACTTGATGCCTCAAAAGATAAGTAACAAAACACACACATGATATATATACACACATACTGATACATGCAAGAACAGCTGGATGAAATTCTAAATAATTATTCTGAATAATTTAGAAAAATATAGACTATGGGTTAATTAGAAACTAAGTTATTGACTACTAACTATGGTAAATGAATTGACTCTTAGTCTCACAGCAGCTCTATGAGACAGGCATTTTCTTGTCCCCATTTCACAGATGAGGAACCTGAGGCACAGATTCCACATATTTTGCCCAGCCACACAGCTAGCAAGTGGCAGGGCCTTAATGCAGCCCATGCGGCCTAGATCCACACTGTACACCCTTAACCACTGCACTATAGTGTCCATAAAATAGAGTTGAGTTAATAGTAGACTGAGATGGAGACAGAAATTTAAGAGCAGGATGGATTAACAAAAGATTATAAGGAATCTAAAATATAACCAAGTTTTAAAATCAATATTAGAACAAAAAACAGTAGATCTGACAAAGCAAGAAAATGAATTCCGCAATTTAGGAGACACTTGAAGAATCCTCCCAAAGGGAGGGAAAAAAACAAAGACTTGAGAGTTTGAGAAAGGGCGTTCGAGTGAGGACGTGGCCAGGGATATAAGAGTGGAAATTGCTACACTTTTGGCTTTGATGATGGAGGAAGGGACCAAGAGTCATGGAATGCCAGTGGCCTCTAGAAGGTGAAAAAGATAAGGATTCCCCCCAGCACCTGCAGAAGGAAGGCAGTCCTGCCGACACCTTGATTTTAGGTCTTCTGACTTCCAGAACAGTAAGAGAACAAATGCATGTTCTTTTAAGCCACTGAAAAAAGAAAAGAAGAAGAACAAAGACTGGTGTGAGGAGGTATATGAGGTATAAGATGCCTATCTGGAGGAAGTGGCAGATTACTTCTTTTTCTGAAGAAAAGATAACAACAAATAGAATAAATCAATAAAAACATAACAGAAGAAAAATCTTGCACTAAAGGAAGACTTGAGTCTGCAAATGGGAAGGTGACATTTTATACCAGGCAAAAGAAATAAAAGAGAATAAGACAAAGAGGAAGTTTCTGGTGAGATTTCAGTAGTAGTAGTACTAGTAGTAGTAGTAGTAGTAATTTTTTTAAATTAAGACATAATTCTAAGAAAAAAAATCATTAAAAGGTTCTTGCATATTTCATGTAAACTTCCTGTAGGAAAAATTTTGCTTGAAGCAAACTACAGACAAAACAAAGCAAAGAAATTTAAAAAAAGAGAGAAGGCTTAGAATAACATGACCTTTAATAAACATTAAAGCCAATAACACATAGAATGAATTTTTTGTAAATATGGTTTTAAAATAATGCAAATATAGAAATCAAATTATTTTATGATTAAAGATTCATTTTTTTAATTCCAATAGTTTTGGAGTAGAGGGGGTTTTTTGCTACATTGCTAAGTTCTTTAGTGGTGATTCCTGAGATTCTAGTGCACCCATCAGCTGAGCAGTGTACACTGTACCCAATATGTAGTCTGCAATTAATGATTTAAATAAATGTAAAGATTTGTTCAGAGTGAACCACAGGTGAACTAAAACAAAGAAAACATTTCAGCCATGGAAGCGCTGGCTGCTCAGTCTGTCCTGTCTCCAAGACTTGGTTCCTGGAGTTTTCTTTGCCTGGATCCTTTACTCTCTCCACTCACTCGCCCTTCCTAGGTCAGTTCTCAGGGTTCAGGCTGAATGTCACTTATTCTCAGAAGCATTTTTCATGTTTAAATGTTAGTCTCACTCACTAAGCTTTAGCTGTGGGAGAAGAAATTAGTGTCTATCTTCTCTTCTACTCTCTCCTTTCCATTGCCTCACACAGGGCCCGCAATGTTCTTGGTGTTTAATCAAGATTTGTCCAACGAGAGTGAATAAATAGGTGAATGAGATATGCACACTGTAAACACTACTTACACTGAGGTAAATCAGCACATCCCCCTTCAATGTAGAATTTTCACTTCTAGGCATAACTCGCAAAAGATGTAATCATAGAAAGAAGTCAAAATCTAGGCATAGAAAAGTAACTTGCAGTGAGCAGACTCTCTGCAGTGTCTCCAGGGATAGGAGCCTACCCCTCAGCATCCTGTGCCCAGGTGGGAAGATCCTGACTAATTATGGGGTTCTTCAATAGACCCACTTGTCTAACAGACCTAGGGTCACATCATCCACCCCAGCCTCCTGCAGCAATAAGGTTCTCCCTCACTCCCTTGCTTTATATCTTAACATGTTTAGAATCAGGGAAGCCAAGAGAGATGCTATGCGTTAGTTTCCCTCAGAGACACTCTAAATACATCGTATCTGCTCACCTCATGTATTGCCTTATTTTTCAATATCACAAACACAAGAATTTTTTTGCTTTGCTTATTTGCATATTGGTACTAAATGCTGTACTTTTACATAACAGATAATAAACTCCCTGATCTCTATCAAATACTATAATTTGATTATCTGTATCACAAATATAAAGGCAAAATATATAGTTCATTTCTAATCAGTTGGAATTCAATTTATAACTTGGAGACAGTTTCTATGGCAAATGTTAGAGCTTTAATTTCATTTAAAGTTATATTTCTAACTGATTTAGAAAAGAAAAGGAGTTCTGAAGGGGAGATTTTTCTCTGGGGAAAAATCAATTTGGTATTTATAATTGTGTCAATGATCAGAGATTAAATTTTATCCATTTTTCTTAAAATTCCTTCCTTCCCAGTCAACCCTTGTTTTTGGTGACTGCACCTCTCCCTGCAACTGGGAGAAAATGAATCACTCACCCAAGAGCAGCTGAGAATCATGTACCTTGTTTGTCCCTTTCTTTTCATATTTTGAAAAGTGCACTAGATATAATATTTTTAAAACTTATCACCTAAAATATTTCCTAAAGGCCTTTATTAGAAATACCATCTTATTCCTTCTGCCAGAGCTCCCTAAGACACCCTATGACAGGTATGCAAAACAAAACATTTATTTAAAAAAAAATTTAACTCAGTATTTAATGCACTCTATGTAGTATGCAGCTTCCTCAGAAGTCACCTACTTGCTTAGTCATTCAATGTCATTCAATATTCAAATTTGATCATTACTGATACAATGAGCAAACCCATGATAAACACCACAAACTGTTTATTGACCAGAAAGATTAGTTCTTAGCTTGGATACACAATGATGATGTGAGGCATGATGAAACAAACATCTAAAAGTAAGTAAATATATGCCAATAAAAAGTGACCTGAAAAAGAAATAATCACCACTGCCCCATATATTCCTAATACCCATCAACATCTCTAATGCAAACCACAAGGTGTCAGTTACATTAGTTCTCTGGAGGGTTATTTAAAGGTCAAAATCTCTGCAATAATGTTGTCAGATAAACATTGGACAAGATATCCCCAAAATGCTTCCCAACTTGAACATTCTTTGATTCTATGAATTATTTTTATGGAGTTGCCAGAAAAGGATCTACTGCCTGAACTACTGCAAAAAATAAGCATATGAATTCTAATGTCTCAATTAGTGACAGACCCTAATTCCCTAATAGGTTTTATGGTTTGTTTTTTTAATGCCAGTTAAGGGTTGCTTTAAACACTGAGTTTAGGATTTTCTCTTTTATTACTCCTATTCCATAAGCATAGCTTAGATGTATGTACTATAGGAAAGGTGACCCTGGAAGAAATTTCTATTATTCAAATATAAAAGATATGTCATTAAATTAGTTATACGTTTACATTTTATGACAATATTTACCTTTTCTTGGTTCTTTAAAAAAAAGTTCTCCTTATTGCACATTCACATTTTAACTCAGCTAAGATGAATCAACTCATTATAAAGGAAAATATTTTGAGACTTTACAGCATCTCCAAAGAAATATATTTAAATGAATGGAATATGTGGGACTAACTCTCATCAAATAGCAAAAACCATGGATTGCCATCACGCTCGCTGCCCAAGCTCACCAGCTGCTGCAGCACTGATCTCCCTCCATTACTCACATCAGCAGCTGACAGTTATTTACGGTTGTTACCACTTTAATAAAACTCTTTAATTCGTGTCTCTTTCTTGGAAGGTTGCATCAATAGTATGGTCTCTCATACAGATGTCAGAATCAATCAAATAGGACAATGCACTTAAAGGTGAATAATGTCTCTCTTAGACATTTGCGTCTCCAAGCTAGTTCATCTTATCCATCCATCATAATACCTCTAGAGTTTTCTTTTTAAAACCCAAATCTGACCCACTTACTAACCTGCTTAAAATATTTTGATGTCTCATCACAATTTTGAGGAAAATTCCAACGTGTTTTAGCATGACATGTGAGTCCACTCCCATCAAACTTCACAGTCTGATCTCCTGCATATTCTGCAGATGCATTGTTCCTTCTAGCCATAGAAAACATAACATGCCCACTTGGCATGGGCTAATCTCTATGCCAGGAAAACCCTTCTCTATGCTTTACCTATTAAGTGATTTAGGTAAGTGATTTCTACTCTTCCTTCATACTTTTAGTTCAAATCTCACCTTCTTGGTGTTTCCTTTATTAAGCCCTCCAGACAGAGTTTGGTGCTGTCTCTTCCCTATTCTGAACTTCATGATGGTGTCAGAAAGCTTATATCACTACTACATGAACCACCATTTCTGTTACTACACCTCTACTATTACCATGCTACCACTAGTAGTAGTATTACTAGCATTACTACCTGTATTATAGGCTACTATTTACTGAATGCTTTTCATAGGTTACACTAAGCCCTTTAATAATCTTACATAGTCCTCCTAATAACCCTATGAAGTAGATATTAGAATATCCAATTTCCTTTTTAGAAAACTTCATTTTAAACAGGGCTAAATCATAGTAAAGTCAGCAACTGGTAAGAGTTCACACAGGATTCATACACTTGTTCACACAACTACCAACCCTATAATAAAAACTATTATGAGTTGCACCTCCTCCATTAATGACCTGTATGACCTTGGATGTGAGTTTGACTGCTTGTAGACTAGTAAAGTTAGTGAGACTCAACAAAATCTAAGATACCCTCAGCTCCAAAACCCTATAATTCTAAGTCAAATATTTCTCCGTGTGCCGGTATTGCCAGTCATAAAATTGAAACAATAATATGGATATATTTATGTCAGTTAACTACGAAGAAAACTATATTTTAAATGATTGTAAGGTACCTACATGTGGCATGCTTATCAAATAATCTTATGATCCACTATAAGTAATATCATTAAATATATATTTATATTTTCATTCAGCCAATATTTCCTAGGCACCAATAAAGGTCAGGCATTCTAGGAAAATAAAAGAATAGATCATCCCTCCCCATGAGGAGCACACAGGGAAGACAGAGCTAGCAAGTAAAATGCAATATGGTACACTTCTAAAGTGTCTGATCACATGAAACATAACTAGCCTCCCACAACCATGTGAACACCCACTGCTTACACTGGCCAGGACTTTTGTGTAATTTCAGGTTTCATTGTTAAAGGAATTTGTCCAGTCCAGTGTTCTCCAAATAAGTCATTTAGGGTTCCATCATCATGATTTTGCCATATTGATATTATTTATCTACCATTGCCTACTTCATATCTTTCTTCAATCAACTTTCATTAAATTATTAAAATTCACATTTCATACCATTAAACATAAATAAAGAACCAGTAGAAGCTTTTATAAATAAGAGACAACTGTGAAGTGCATATGATGGAAACAAAAAGCCTTATGAAATGTTATCTAGATTGGGTTGCCTGTCCTACCTCCCCCTACCCCCAAAGAAAGACACCACACATGTGAGTGTTGTTCAAGACCAAGACCAAAATAAAACTTTCTCCTTGATGTGTTCAGAAGGGTTGGAAAGGGACCAATATTCATATATGATTCAATATTGCTTAATGACCTTGCATATACCACCTAAGTCCTCTCATGCACCAGGGTATGTGCCTCTACATAAGGAAACACTGCTCTAGCTTAAATCCTATGGCAAGAAAGAGCAAAAACTGTGGGCTCCGGCATGGCATTGCCTGGGTTTGACCTTGGCTTCAGCATTTTCTAAATGTATAACCTCAGGCAAGTTATATAACCTTTCTTGAACCCAAACTGGGAATAATAAAAATACCTACTTAAAAGTTATTTGAGGATTAATGCAAAAAAAAGACTCTGAAATACGCTTGAAACAAAAACAGACTCAAATATTTATTCATCAGATAATTAATAAAATATAGGAGATTAACTTTGTTAAGAGACAAAGGAAGACTGTATTAGTCCATTTACATGCTGCTGATAAAGACATACCCGAGACTGAAAAGAAAAAAAAGGGTTTAATGGACTTACAGTTCCATGTGGCTAGGGATGTCTCACAATCATAACAGAAGATGAAAGAGCACTTCTCACATGGCGGCAGACAAGAGAAGAGAGCTTGTGCAGGGAAACTCCCCCTTATATAATCATCAGATCTCATAAAACATTCACTATCACGAGAACAGCACAAGAAAGACCTGCCCCCATGATTCAATTACCTCCCACAGATCCCTCCCACAACACATGGGAATTCAAGATGAGATTTGGGTGGGGACACAGCCAAACCATATTAAAACATTTTGGTAAAGATAAAATTTGAGCAGAGCCTAGAACGACAGTTTGATCACCTATCAATGGATGCTGGATGAAAGGATGGGTGAATGGGGAGAGTAACACAGCATGAAGGAAATACTTACACAAAGACAAATACCACAGTTCCTCCTTCTCTTTTCCCTAACCTGTAAATTCAAGATCTCAGGTTTCTGCTAGTACCATATTACTCTCCACACCATAATACTGGCATTTTCAAGGCCCTCTCATAAGTACCCAAGAGTAAGTCTGCTCAGTTTCCCAATCTGTATTTTTATGTCTCTGGTTTTATTTTGTTTCAGCTGTTACAGTGCCTCTTGGTTGACATCAGTGCAAATGCAGGTGCTCGTGTCTCAGTGCCCCAGCTTGGTCAGAATGTACTGAATCAACCAATCTCACCTTTCCCACTTCTTCCAGGCCATCTGTCCTGCCTGCAGCATCTCCTGCTCTTCAGGCTGAGCATCCCTACGCCTTCTCATGATGCTTCAGGAGGCCCAGAACCAAAACAAAGCATCACGCTCTGTTGTTAATTAGGAAATATTTCTCTTATATTTTGATCTTACAGGGAAGAATTTAAAAATCATCCTCAAATCAACATCAAGATGACACAGGTGTCTGATAAATGATTACATTTGGGGACATTAATTTTCAGAACAAAATTTAGTATTTTCCAATGACTCTAGTTCTCTTAAATATAATTTTAACACACTTGAACAAAACAGAAAACAACAATGCTATAATTATAGATCCTACAATTCCAAAATTAAGTGATTCCTTCCAAACTTATACTGCAGTCTATGGTTATCTCTAAAAATCAGTTATCTTGACATGACTTCTCCTGACTGCTCATACTTAACAAATTCCTTTACTCTCTTAAATTTAGTTTACCTGATATATTGCTTACAAATTCTGACCATAATTCATCTAATTTTACTCCTAGATATACAAACATCAAATTAATAGAATCTACAGTATTATAATAGCCAAAGACAGAATTAAGTAAGGGATCTAATTTGGATTTTAAATTTTGGGCAAATAGTTTCTTTGTTAGCATATATGATGCATATATTTACTTAAAACCATGCCACATACAATGCATAACTAAAAAACAACTTTATATCCTAAAGTTAACCTATTTTTAAAACTATGCACATAGCTATATAAATGGAAAGATTTTTCCCATAAATTCAAGACACAGTCTGACAGGTTTTAGAAAGCAAGTGAAAAGAACATGGCCACAAAATGCATGTTAAGGTCTGTTTCATCATACTAGTTGTGTGACCTGTATCTGCGTGAGCTGTAGTTTTCTCCTCCAGAAATTGAAAAGATTGCATAAAATGAACTCACAAGTTCTTTAATTTTACTTGCTTTGTGCTCTTACTTTGCCTCTTTCCTCTTCCCAGTTCCCCATGATATCCATTTTATATGCATGTTTTGTTTTTCCAACAAGTATTTATTGAGTGGTCATTCTGTGCCAGGAAACTAGCTAAGCACTAGGTATTGTAAGTTTAGAAAAGAAATGGTTCTTGTTTACATAAACCTTGCAGTTCGGTGGACAAGATGGACATTCAACAATGAAAGACATGATATACTGTGATGTTGAAAAGAAAAAGCCTTTCTGGGCCCTGTAGATTATAATTGGTAATCTAATTTAGATTGGAGGGCATCAAGGTCACAAAGAAAAAGTAGTATTTCAAATGAGGCACAGAAGGAAGCACATTCTAACCTAAAAGTGCAGTGGGGCATGTAGAACAGCCCTGAGAAAAACAGGCGGACAAGGTCAAGCAACTGACTGGAAAGCAACATAGCCAGGGTGTGGCATGTAAAGAGGCACAAGCACAAGTGAGGCATCTTTGCTGGATTATCAGAGATGTTAGATTTTATTATAAGTGCATGGAGTTCATTGGGTAGGGACATTGATCCTGAAGTCAGAACCTGGCTCCATCACTTAATATTGGGTATTCTTGGGCAGTTTCCTTATTTAGAGTTATTGGTCGGATTAGATATAGTGATGTATATAAAACGCTTAAAACACTGCCCAGCACATTGTAAGAACTATATCGTGTTTGTTGTTGTTATTACTAGCTTCATCCTTCCTGGCTTCACCACACAGAACAACTCAGAAGAAGGAGCACCACACTCTGAACACACGGAGGTTAAGTTCTGGGCTTATTTCTCCCTTTACAGACAGGTTCTAAAGTGAAATGAGGGATGTAGGCTTCATGGTCCCTAAGAATGTGAGCCTGAAATCCTAGGAGGAAAATACTTAGGAGAGTTTTGCTGGAAATCACTGCAAGACCATTTCATTATCAGATTAGCCTAGAGATGTCAGCTGCTGCATAGGAGACGGTGTGAGGCCAAATACAAATTTAAAAATAAGAGGCTTCATTCTCCCTGTTGAAAATGCGGGAAGAGATTTCACTTTCCTCCTTTTTCTTAGAGCATTTACCTTAGAAAACTTGTATGTGCTTTCTCATCTTTTTGAAATGTTTATAAATCCTTTTGAAGATTAGATAGGCCTTTGGTCAGCTTTATGGCCCAGGAATGTCTTTTGCAAGGACCTAGGAACCATCTTTTTGAAATGCTAACATCAAGAGAGATAGCATCTCTGTCTCTCGGTTTTTGTAGGATAGAAGCTTAACTTCTGTAGGCACCTATCTTGAAGTTGCAAAACTTCCTCCTGACATAAAGAAATGACAAGCTTGTTTTTCCTCCAATAAAGCTACTTAGCCACAACAGGTGGTCACCCCAATTACCAGGTAAAGTTAGGATGAATCATGTGTAGCATATAGTATTGTCAAGTCCCTCTTACTTGAGAACTAGTTATTGTGTCTCTTGAAAACGTGTATATAGTGAGTTGTAACTGCTTGGCTACAAAAAGGAATGACATTTCTTTCTCTTTGCAATCTCTTAGCAGATTGCGTGTAATGCACACCACATTCTGGTTGAATAACTTAATACTAAAAGTGTTTTTCTTCTGTATCACCTTTGTGGAGAAGATTTTTAGGTTAGGAGAAGATTTTTGTATTAAATTATATTTCCCCAATAGTAGAAAGCTAGGGGGAAAAAAAAAGAAAAGAAAAGAAAACTTGCTCCCACCATTATAACAAACAAATGCTGGATAATCTGACAAAAAATTTTTTTAACTTTTTAAAATGCATCAGAGAACAAAATTACAGGATGACCAATTAACCCGAAATTTAAGGAAAGTCTGACGTCTCCAAGGAGGATGGAATGTAAGCACTTGCTTCCCTGGGGTAGATGCCAAAAGCTAGCTGATAAGAAGAATTCGGCTGAAATGTTGAACAAATTGTACAAACAATGAACTATCAAAAAAAAAATTAAGAACAAAATCAATTTACAATAACAACAAAAAGAATAAAATACTTAGAAATAAGTACCAAAAGCCAGGCAAGAAAAACAAAAATTAACAAGCAGGATTGCATTAAACTAAAAGGCCTCTGCACAGCAAGGGAAACAATCAATAGAGTGAAAAGGCAACCTGTGAAATGGTAGAAAATATTTGCAATATTTATGTATTTAATGTATTCAATAAAAATTGATGTATTCAATAAGGGACTAATATCCAAATTATATAAGGAACTCAGACAACTGAATACCAAGAAACAACCCAATTTAAAAATGGGCAAAGGAGCTAAATAGACATTTTTCAAAAGAAGACATAGAGCTCTAGCTCTCCAAGCCCAAGTGGGGTGAGTTAGGAGGTCTCTATGCTATGCAGATTGCCCTCAAAGCAACCTACAAAAAAACTACAAAGGTCAGTGTGCCATCTACTGGAGGGGTGAAGAAACTTCACCGTTAACAGGCTGGATACCAAGGCACCTGGTGAAATTAGATGTTATCAGAAGTCCACTGAATGCCTAATCCATAAACTTTCCTCCTAGCTTCTGGTGCAAGAAACTGCTAAGGACTTCAAAGCAGATCAACACATCCAGAGCACAGTTGCTGGAGCTTTGCAGGAAACAAGTGAGATCTATCAGGTTGGCCTTTCTGGAGACACCGAGCTGTGTGCAATCCAGACCAAATGTGTAACAGTTATGCCAAAAGACATCCATGCTGCATCCATGGAGAACTTGCTTGACAATCCACTATGATGGGAAACATTTCATTCTCAAAGAAAAAAATAAAAAGCTCTTCTTCCTCTTATTGGTATTTCTGAGCTTTAGATTCCCCCTGCTGCTGCCCCCATGGAGTCAAAAGGCACCTAAGTAAATGACTGCGAGTGAAAAAATAGGGAATAGAAATCAGGTATTGGCAGTTTTTCCATTTCCGTTTTTGTGTGAATTTGTAATATAAATGCATGGAAACAAAGTATTAATGCACACCAAATGTTTCAGCTGAACAAGTTTCAGCAGTTCACCTTTATAGCAGTTATAAGTAGACCTGTTGCATTTTTCTGAACAATGCCAGCATTTGGATTTTTAAAAAAATAAATTTCTTGACAGCAGTTAACTGGTGTTTGTAGCACTTTTATCATACAGTAAATTCCATCCATTCACTATACTTTTCTGAATAATTCTACATGCAAGTACATGTTTTTAATGTTGTTTTTGCGCTGTTCCTGTCAGTTTGCTACCAAAATGCATTAAAATATTTAAAAAAAAAAAAAAAAAAAAAAGGAGTTGGCCCTGCGGTGGCTCATACCTATAATTCCAGCACTTAGGGAAGCCGAGGCGGGCGGATCACTGAGGTCAGGAGTTTGAGACCAGCCTGGCCAACGCGGCGAAATCCCGTCTCTACTAAAAATAAAAAAAATTAGCTGGGCATGGTGGCACATGCCTGTAATCTCAGCTACTCGGGAGTCTGAGACAGGAGAATCGCTTGAACCCAGGAGGCAGAGGTTGCAGTGAGCTGAGATCGCGCCACTGCACTCCAGCCTGGGTGACAGAGTGAGACTCCATCACAAAAAAAAAAAAAAAAAAAAAAAAAAACAACTTACAAATAGCCAACAAGTATGTGAAAAGTGATCATCATCACTAATTATCAGGGAAATCCAAATCAAAACCACAAGCTATCACCTCATGCCTGTTAGAATGGCTTCATGTGGCTGGGCATGGTGGCTCCCACCTGTAATCCCAGCACTATGGGAGGCAGAGGCGAGTGGATTGCTTGAGCCCAGGAGTTTGAGACCAGCCTGGGCAACATGGCGAAATCACATCTCTACAAAAAATACAAAAATTAGCCGGGCATGGTGGCACATGCCTGTAGTCCTAGTTACTCAGGAGGCTGAGGCAGGAGGATCGCTTGAACCCAGGAGATCAAGGCTACAGTGAGCCATGATTGCACCACTGCACTCCAGCCTGGGTGACAGAGTGAGATCCTGTCTCAAAAAAACAAACAAAGAATGGCTTAATGGCCATTGGTAGTTCAAAAAGACAAAAGATAAACATTAGCTAGGATGTGGAGAGGAAAAAAAAATGTGTACCCTGTTAGTATGAGTGTGAGTAGGTACAGTCATTATGGGAAAAAGAATTAGGGGTTTTGTTTTGTTGCCCAGGCTGGTCTTGAACCCCTGGCCTCAAGCGAGCCTCCTGCCTATGTCTACCAAAGCACTGGGATTACAGGCATGAGCCACCATGCCCAGTCTATTCCCATTTTATAGATGGCAAAAGTGGACCCTGAGTTTTTAAAACTTGCCCAAGCCTAGCCTGCCCAGTAAAATTTCAGCCTGCACATTCGACAGAAGGGCAGGCCTGGGATGCTAACAAAGACAGCCTGGCCCAGAATCTATGCTGTAACTACTGTGACACATTTGGCATCACTCCCAAGAAAGGGCAGATCTCCTTGGTCCTTCATACTGTGTCCATGTGCATCTCAAACGGGCTGGACAGACAAATCATGCACTGGTGTGGCAGAGCTTTCCCCGTCTTTACATCTTCACGCAGACCTGGAGAGAAGAGACCTCGGGTGCCCGGCAGGTTCACCACAGGGGTGCTGACTTACTGTCTGCCTGGTTTGCCAGCAAGTCACGGGGAGGATCATAGAATGTACTTAGGAAGAGGTTTCTTTTTAATCAAATATTTATTGCATTTAATAACAGGACCTCACATAGGAAGAAAGAGAAAGTGAAAATAACATTATGTTATACTTTTCTCACCTCATGTTTTATTGTGTTTGAATAGAAGGTGAATCATGGGATGGTTTACCTGGAAAATTACAAAAGTGAGAGCTTAATAACTTTTTAAAAATGTAAATATCGATTTCTCGAATATAAAGTAAAGCCTTCTGATACCCCTAAAATGGAGAATACTAAAATGTTTAACAAAAGGGTAAAAATAAGCTCTACTCCTACCAACAAGAGTTAATAATTATACCATTTTGGGTAGATAACGTTATAGCCTTTTAAAAAATAGTCACACCAATGGTATGCCAGGTTTTACGGGATACAAGGAGAGTGGACATTCTGTAATCAGAAGTGCCTATGCACAAACAGAGAAGCAATCATGGTGTCATCCTAGGGGACCATGGAGTCTGGGAAGCCAGATCATCCCTGGGAGTCCCCTCAGATCTGAACGGCCACTTACTGATTTACAGGGTACAATGTGTTAGCCTTATTGCTGTCCAGAAACCATTATTTTTATGACTTTATGGAGACATTTTTCAAGTTAATGTGTTGCAGGTAGTAGGAGAACTCTACCTGGATTGTGGGCAAGTTATTAACACGTGAAAAGTAAAAATGATAATAGCTAATGCTTATAGCGCTATGTGCCAGCCACTGTTCCTAATGCAGCCCAATGATTAACTCTCATAATCTATACTATTATTCCCATCTTTTAGATGGCAAAAGGGGATTGTGAGTTTAAGTAACTTGCCCAAGGCCAGCCTGTACCATAAAATTTCAACCTGCACACTCAACAAAAGGGCTGACCTGGGATGCTAACAAAGGCAGTCTCACCCAGAGCCTATGCTGCAATCACTGTGACACTGTCAAGTGGTCAGAAAAGGGATGTCTGAAGAGGTTGTCCGTAAGCTGGGACCTGAAGGAAGAATGGACAAGCAGAGGGAACAGTACGGTAGGCATACAGAACAGCACAGGCAAAGGCCCTGAGGTGGGAACAGTGTAGCATGTTCAGGGAACTAAAGAAAGCCATTGTGTGGAGCTGAGGCAGCAGGAGGGAGATGAGGTGACATGAGATGGGGGAGGAAGAAGGGACCAGGTCATGGAAATGAGGAAAATATGTATGCCAAGTGTGAAGGGACAGTGCTCAGAATTCCATGCCCTAACTCTCTCAGCCCCATGTCCTTTCCACTTCATATCACCGTGGCTTAAACCCCCACCCAGCAGACACCCACAGTGGTTACCCACTGCCAGCTTCAACGAAGCCTTGAGATCTTTCCAAATGAAAAACCTGATTCCTTCACTCTCTAATGTCTAAACCTTTGGTTGTCATCCCTTGCAAGATTAGGTGTCAATTCTTTAGTGAGGCTTAGAAGCCCCTTCAGGGTCTGGCCCAGCCTCCTTTGCAGCCTCAGCTCTTGACACTATTCCACACCCACACTCAACCTTGGCACAGACCATTGGAATGCTCTCGTACCACTTGCCAACCTATGATGAATAAATTTCCCCCATTAATTACTACCACCTTTGCTCATGATTTTGTGTTTATTATTTACTTCCAATGCAGATATTAAATTAGTTTTTTTCCTGAATGTTAATCATGCTTACAGAGCTCTGGTCTTTGGCATTCTAAGTGAAATAATCACTGTCCTTGGAATCCAGGTTTTAAAACATATCAACTTGGGTTCACTATGTATAATCCAAGCTCCTGGATTTCCAGGATTTCTGTGTGTGCTTCAAGTTGATCCTCTGAACCGGTGCCACTGGCAATCTAACTACCTGGTGTTACACATCACACAATTATCCACACAGGCCTTCCACATTCTTATTCCCAGGAGGGCCAAATCTCTCTCCTAGGAGCTCTATATTCTTGAGGTGTATCTTCTTGTCTCTTGAGATATTCCCCTCTTCTGAATTGAAAACTATACCTTGGAGCTTTTCATTATAATTCTATTTTTTCTTTCCTTTAGTTTTCCTCTTGCTTTTTTAGTTTTTCTCTTTCATAACTCAGCCTTCTCTAAATTATTGATTAAAATAAGTAAATTATTTATTTCAAATCCAGTTCTTGACATTTTAGGAAAACTTTCAGATACACTAGTAGATTGTGAGTAAGTTAAGAACCTTCAAGGGAATTGTGAGAACACTAAATTATAATAATGAAACAAAAAGGTAACTCTTAGTGAACAGAAAGATATTCTTGAGTCTCAGCTGTGATTTTTGAGATTAAATCAACTTCATAATGTAGGAAAAGTACTTCAGAATTCTTAGCTTAGAACTGTCATAATTTTAGCTCAAGAAGATGAAAATGGCCTTCTACATTAATTTTCTTCAAAGTTTATTGAGTGTGCCATCACTTCTATTTCTCCTTCACCAACGGCGAATCTTCAGAAGCCCTTTAATCACCTAGCTTTACTGTTTCACATTGCAAGTTACAAATCTCAGAAAATAAATTTTTCATCCACGTTGATGATGTGAGTGACTTAGATCTGTAAACAAACTATAAAGCTTTGGATAAAAATCAGTCATTTCCATAGAAAATGCCCTAGGATTTCCTTTTCTCCACTGTCCTTTGCTTCAATTCCTGATAATTTTACAAGGATCTCTTGGATTTCAATAGGTCCTTCCTTTTCATCAAATGTAAAATCAAACTTAATCATTACATAATCATTACATTAAAATGTGGGTAAAATTAAGAGCATTAATTAACTCTTATTGGTCAGTTTCAGTACAAGACACTGAAGGCAAAGAAAAAGTAATAAGATATAGATTGTTCCATTAAAAAGATAATAGTAAGATATGGAGAAGCAAACACACAGAGGAGGAACTAGAAAGGAGGAAAATAAAAGGCTTGAAAGTATAAATAAGGATTAAATACCAATGAGTGAAAGGGAAATCTGAGGAGTTAATTTTTATCTTTAAGTTCACTGATGTCTCTCAGGGATATAGTTACAGATCTAGGATTTTTTATCACTAAATTAATATAGCAGCATTTCACTTACATTAAAAATTAAAATTACAGGTGTTTATACATTTAAGCCATGCATTCATCCATAATCGATTTTTGAGCTTCTCCTAGGATATATGGAATTGGGACCAATTTGTTAATAGGATGGTTTAGCAAGGATACAAAATAGCTTCTCTAAACGTGTTCTGTATTTTATTTCCCTCTCTAAACATTTATTTCAATGGGCTTCTAAACTGAAGATTCCTTTTGATCTCTCCTATTTTCTTTATGCATTTTTCCTATGAGGTAAATAAGCTTTTATCTGATTCTTTGGATGAGGTTACAATACCTCAATTAATTAACAGCTGCCCTTCTGACAAAGTAGGTGACACATTGTCCAAAAGAAAACAAGAAGAATATGAAACTGGGAAACAAAGAAAAACATCAAAATTAGTTAATAATCAAGTTGCTACATTGTTTTCTAATTTAACATTTATTATCAAGATAGTAATTATTTTTTTAAAATGCTTGTAATATGTGTTACATACATGAACACCAGGAAAACACAAGGTTGGTATAATTTCTTTAACAAGCCAAAAGAAGCTGATGCCTTAAAGTCTTCAAAGAAGATCAAGAGTAAACATTTTGATAAGTTTTATTAGATACAAAGAAGTGTGTGATTTTGTTTTCCTTTGCAACACAGATGCAATGTGCATTGGAAATATTATAGGCAAATAAGGTCCAGTGCAACATGCATTGTGGTCTTTCTCCCTATTATTAGGTTAGTGAAAAAGTAATTGTGTTTTTTGCCATTACTTTCAATTCTAATATTCTATCTAATACCTATTAGATAGAATTATGTAGGATATTTCTTGGTATAGGATGTACTTAACTCCTTGGGGGAAGCATGCCAAATAAAAGCTTTAGGGAATACTTTATACATCATATTACCATTCTTCTCTCTCAGTAATTTCTCTGTTTTCCTGCTATTCCACATTTCCCTCCCTGCCACACTGACCTACTACCAGGTGATCAGAATGTTAAAGTGGTAAAATAATATAATGGATGAAAAGGAGACATAGGGCCTTCCAACTTCCTAAACTTATAAATGCTCATAGATATTTTGAAGTCTCAGAATTGACCCCAAGTGCTAGCTGATTAAAGGAAGGCTTTCTGCATGGATCTCAGTGTCAGTCACAATAACGGTCTGATCTCTGTCCCAGACTTTCCCAATAGATGTTGCTGTACATGTGAGTTTCTCAAATCTATTATGGAATGCAGTGACAGACACACTGTCTCTGGGTTTTAGCAGCAGGTTAATTTTTCATCTCTTTTTTAACTAACTTTTAAACTTACCCCAATAGCTGCTAAGATTGGTGCTTGATAAATCCACTTGATGTCTCCAGCACTAAGTTCCCAGCACCTGAGACATTGAAAAAAAGCTGTCATGAATAAATTGGCAAAGCAAATGGGTAGTATTAAGTAGAATTTTAAGTTTTACCAAAAACTCCAACCCCACACTTCCAATTAAGAAACAAATAGACAAAGAAATCTTATCTTAAAACACCCAAGCCAGTGGGGGGAAAAAGTGTAACGGGTATTGATTTTCATATTATTAGCTACCCCTTGAAGATGAGTAGAGAATTATAAATATTAGTGAATTACTTTTATAGTGACAAGAGTCAACCATGTTTCCAGAGCCACAAAAGGTAATAGTCTTTTAAATGTCATACAATTGATACTTCACTTTTACTATTATTGGAATGAGCCATGATCATTTAAACTCATTGATAAAGAAAGTTCTCTCTCACAGACATTACAGCAATTCTATTTTACTTCAAAAATTGTAGAATCCTTACAATAATGCAAGTTATTCTTATCCATATAAATGCAATAGAAAATGAATGCAAACTATTCTTGTCCATAGAAATGAAAATTAGCTGTGATGTTCAGTGGAATGTAATTGATTAGTATCCTGTAAATATTGAGTAGTTTTTGCATTTATTTGTAAATTTTTGGTATTTATTGTACTGAATGTAAATGTGGTTCTTTAGATTTCTCCTTGGAACCAATCATAACATCTTAGTAGTTCCCTCATTAATTAATGAGATTAAAATATCTAGAGAAATGAAATTAAACCAAAATGAGGTATCATCTCACACCAGTTAGAATGGCTACTACTAAAAAGTCAAGAAATAACAGATGCTGGTGAGGTTAGAGAGAAAAGGGAACCCTTGTACGCTGATGGTGGGAGTGTAAATTAGTTCAACCACTGTGGAAAGCAGTATGGCGATTCCTCAAAGAGCTAAAAGAAGAACTACCATTCAACCCAGCAATCCCATTACTGGGCATATATCCAGAGGAATATAAAGCATTCTACCGTAAAGACACATGTATGCAAATATTCATCACAGCACTGTTCACAATAGCAAAGACATGGAATCAATCTCAATGCCCATCAATGACAGATGGAATAAAGAAAATGTGGTACATGTATACCATGGAAAATTATGCAACCACAAAAAAAAAAAAAAAAACAAGATCATCAAGATCATGTCTTTTGCAGGAACATGGATGGAGCTGGAGGCTATCATCCTTAGCAAACTAACACAGGAACAGAAAACCAAATACCACATGTTCTCACTTATAAGTGGAAGCTAAATGATAAGAATTTGTGCAGACAAAGAAGGAAACAACAGACACTGGGGTCTACTTGAAGGGGGAAGGTAGGAGGAGGGAGAAGAGCAGAAAAGATAACTATTGGGTACTGGGCTTAATACCTGGGTGATGTAACATTATGTACAACAAACCTCTGTGACACATGTTTATCTATGGAACAAACTTTCACATGTACCCCCAAACCTAAAATAAAAATTTTTTTAAAAATCTTTGACAGGTGCTCATTTTCTATTTGTATAAGATCTATTTCTATTTCTATTTGTATAAGATCCATAAGCTTATCTTAATTTTTAAAAGTTTGTTTTTAACAGTACTTAATTTAAAAATTATATAATTTGCCTATTTTTTATATTTGGTGCTTCCCTTCCACCCTAACTTGAGTTTAAGTTCTACATGGGCAGAGATCACTGTTGTTTTTCTGTTCTGATGTATTGCAAGTCCTAAAACAGTATGTAGGTAGTCAATAAATATCTATTGGATTGAATCGACATCAATTGAATTCAAATTAAGTTTTACTCATGCTCACCCAATCTGGTTTGTACTAGTAAAGATCTTACACTGGGATAAATAGCACAGAAATGATAAGAAACTAGTACCACTTGGCACTTTAATATAACACTTGAAACAGTCTTTTTTAACTAAAGACACATAAATGAAAGTCTTAAGTTTCTTTCTCTTTTCATGAAACCCAATATTGATTGTGGCAATGGTAAATAATATAAAGAAATTTGTGGGATATAATGATAATTTTTTAATTCTAGATAATAAACTTATCACGAAGTTACTTTTTATTAATGAGCAAGCTATAGATAATAAAATACCACTTTGACTTTTCCTTAAGGGTAAAACATTTTCAGCACACACTAAGAACTACATTTTTTTAAAGTTTAACTTTTACATATAGGCAATATGTTCTCATTTTAAAAATCAAACTATATAAAAAGACAACCATTGAGATGTCTCAGTCCTCCCCATGTTCCTGTCTGCCTCTGCCCCTACCCGCCTCCTTACAGATAACATCTTTTATTACCTTATTGTGTATGCTTCCCATGTTTCTTTATGCATATGCAAACAAATACAAAGGTTATATTCTTACTTTCCTCTATCATACAAAAATGTCATGTATGCACTATTCTGCAATTTGCTTTTTCCTTTTAAAAGCGTATTTTTTATTTCTTTGCATATCTGTACCAATAGAGCTCAGCAGCTCCGCATTCCACTGGGAGAATATACCACAGCCAAATCAACCAGAACCCTACACTAAAGTGTAATTCTGGTCCAACCAAAATGAAATGCACATATTCAATGGTCTTGAAGTTTGAATAACATGGAAATTTAAGACACAAAAATCTTACACTTGCATGTTATTGAATATTTTCTGGCATTATTTACATGTATCTGTTTTTCACATTATTTAATCAGACAAGAAAGATAAAAGACAATGTTACTGAGTTATGCAGAATCACACTACCCTAAAAAAGCTTTCTACCATAAGGAAGGTGGCATATATCATGTGACTGTAAATTGAACATTGATTCACTTAGCCAAGATCTAAGCTACCAGGCTTTCGGATTCCATAAATTTTGTTTTCAGTTTTTGACATTTGATAATATCTTCACAGTCTTCCTTCTTTGCTTTAATGGCATTTCACCATGGTGTCTCCTAACACATTGGGATTTAATTATACAATTCAGGCTCTATAAAATGCTTGCATTTGGAAGTAGGTCAAAACCAGCTACCTCTAAAAACATGAAACACTTGTCTTTGATGGTTTTCAGTGTCAACGTTTCAAATTTGCCCTGTGATATAGGAAAGAAAACTGAGATTTCAAACTTTTTAAAGAAAATGGTGTTAATGCTTGTTTTTAGTTAATTCTTCAATGTTCCCATTCACACTTTCTTTGTTAACATGTCCCAGAAAGTACTCTCTGTTCAAATTTTTTTAAATAAACTTTAACCTTCTAGGAAATGCAGTTCTGGATGGTGAAGCATGAGATACAAAGGTCTGACTAGAAAGTGGAACTTCCTACAGTCAGGGTTGAAAACAGGTGTGTTGTTCTGCCTGAGGGATCCAGAGAATTGAATTGGCTGAGTACTACCTTCTCTCCACAACTTACAATCAGTAAGAGTAGAAGAAGCGAGAGAAGCTGACCCCAAAAGTTATTGGTTTCTTCTCTCATTGGCATCTCATCTCCTTCGAATGAGGCAAAGAGAAGATAATAAGATTACCTTGTAAGGTGTTTTTGCTTTTGTAAGTAAAAAGAAAGAGAACAAAATTGCTCACTTTTTAATTTAATTTGCCCAACCTACTCGATTATCTTAGCTGACCTTAGTAAAATAACACTTTTTTTTTTTTTTTTTGGGACAGTCTCCCTCTGTCACCTAGGCTGGAGTGCAGTGGCGTGATCTTGGCTCACTGTAGCCTCTGCTTCCCCAATTCAAGTGATTCTCCTGCCTCAACCTCCCAAGTATTTGGAATTACAGGCATGCACCACCACACCCAGCTAATTTTTTTTGCATTTTTAGTAGAGATGGAGTTTCACCATGTTGCCATGCTGGTCTTGAACCCCTGGCCTCAAAGAGATCAGTCTGCTTTCGCCTCCCAAAGCACTGGGATTACAGGCATTAGCCACCTTGCCCAGCCCAAATAACACCTAATAGAATTTTAAATCTGAAAGAGACTTCTTTTGTATATCAATAGAGTTTAAGGTATCTTTTAAAACTGGATCTGACATGCTTATCTCTAAATAGCCAAGATGCAGAGAAAATCAGAGGTTTCACTTTGAAAGGCCAGATTAGAAAACAGTGAGTCTCAAATGTGAGACATGAATATGAACCCCATTCATCCTTTGAAGATATTTAAAATCTGCTCTCTCTCCAGAGTGTTGTCACATGGCACTATATAGGTCAGATAACACCCAAGAAAACCCACAAAAACTTTATCTATAGAAAAGCTGAATTTTATGTGAAGTTGAATCAGGCAATTTTGAAATCATCTCAGATAAGTGGCAACACAGTTTATGTTTATAGGCAAAATTAAATATAAAATGACCCTTCATCCAATTATCCCAGATTTGGGCACCGTAGAATTCAAGATTTTACCCTGATAAGTTAGGAAGAAAGTGAAATATTTTGCACAGTGGTCACATGATGTAATTAATTGAATGAATGAGTCAAAATTCTGCTTCAGTCTAGTGGTAAGCTTTGAGAAGGTGTCATGATATCTCTGGATCACATTTTCCTTATCTCTAATATGGGATGATTGAACCAGAAAATGCCTTAAGTCCTATCATCTCTAAAATCCTGAATCTAGGTCATATAGTTACACATCTCAGAATATGATCATGATAGCATTAATTAGTACCTCTTTACTGATGCAACTTCCCTCCCATGTAAATCAAATAGCAGGTATTGCAAGTTTTCTTTGAGATTTCCAATCTCACTGTGTATATATAGCAATAATGATGTCAATTAGATAACATTAACCCTCAATTGTTAACAAATTCAAATAGCATAAAGGGATCAAAGTAAGGAAAAATGCAAAGCCAACAAGTTTTAGAACTGAGGGAAGCTGATGAATGGGGAGCTTTGAAGCAAGTAGGAGGAAGGCTGCACCTAAAGACAATGACTCTGTACAGTTCTAATTTTCAGGAACAGTGAGTGACAGGTTCTTTATAGAGTTTAGGTATTCACAGTATGTGATTTTTTTTTTCAGTGCATAGCAGACAAAATAATTCCTGAAGGAAATATCTAGTAACTCAAAACAATATATTGGCTTAAATAAAGAAAAGTTCCCAGGAGATAACAAAAACTGCTATCACAAAGCGTACACAATCTGTGGATATTAAACTGTTCTCTATTAACATAAAAGAATGTTTGGCATTACTGCATATATAGGTTAAAGCTGCCTCTCTTTAAATTACCTTTTCTTTATCATAAGTGTGTTAATCTGCTTGACGTGTGATAGCAAAATACCACAGGCTGGTGCCATAGCAAAATACCACAGGCTGGATGGCTTAAACAATAGACATTTATTTTCTCAGTCTGGAGACTAGAAGTTCAAGATCAGGGTGCCAGCATGGTCCTTTTCTGGTGATACCTCTCTTCTTGGCTTGTAAGTAGCCTCCATCTCGCTGTGTGCTCACATGACCTCTTCTTTGTGTGCACAGAGAGAGAAGGAGAGCCAGCCTCTCTGGCATCTCTTCTTATAAGGACACTAATCCTTTCATAACAAGGCTCCACTCTCATGACCTCCTTAACCCTAATTAGGTCCTTATAGACCCTATCTCCAAATAGAGTCACATTGGGGGTTAGGGCTTTAACATGTGAATTTTGGGAGACATAATTCAGTCCTTAGCAATAAGCTTGACCATGAGAGCAAAGCGCAGTTACCTGAATGCTTTTCTACTTTTTCCTTGTCTTTCTCATCATTATTTAAATAGAAATAATACCAAAAAAAAAGCATTTTTTCATGTTCATTCATCATACAGCCCCTCAAGAGAAACACAGACAACTGGGGGGCTCTGGCCAAAGTCCATTTGAGCCAACTGAAAGCCTCTACCAGGCAGCCTCCCTGTAGTCAAACCCGGAGGCACTTGGGTCAGATGGAAGTAAAGGGCGACTTACAAGCTATCAGACACTTATAAGAAATGATAGGAGATGGGCAGTCAAGATATTTTTCAATTTATATATAATGATCAGGCCTTAAAAGTTACTGGTTCTTTACCCACAATGAAGGTAACATTTATTGGTTGTCTAAAATTTGGAGTTTGCAAAGCCCTTTCATAACGGCCTCTCATCTAATTCTCAGATCTGTCCCCTACAAACTCCCAGCATTAGTCATGGCCAAGAATATTATTCTCATCTTACGGATGGAAGACTGAGGCTGAGAATAACTGCTGCAAGTCATGAATGGAAGAAAAACCATATCTCCTTATAACTCACAACTTGCATTAACTCAAACTTTATCATTGCTCAATAGATACTGAGCAAAGAGAGAAAAAATGGTCAGCCGAATCCACAAGAATTGATCAGCATGCATTGAAGAGTTATCTACTGTAAAACAGGGAATTTCATTTATGCCCATTTGGAATCGATGGTTTGTTGGAAAAATGAGACAATTACACTTGCACATTTAGAGAAATAAGATGATAGATAAGAAAGGAATAATTGTATAATATGCATACTAAATGCTGCAGGAATTTGATAAGGAAGATTTATATGGTGGAATAGTAGATTTCAAACACACTAACAAGGTAGAGCATTTGTAGTTATGGTTTTCACCATGAAATGCAGATATATTTAATTTTATCATTTAATACATGAAATGCAGATATATTTAATTTTATCATGTGAATGAGAAAAACATATGCCAGGAGACAACATTGCATGTATACATGCAATACAAATACACAGGCATGAGCTCATATGTCAACAAAAGATGGGAATTGTTGAAAAGTTCATGGTAGGTGATAACCTATTTCTGATTTAGAGAACAGAAAGAACTAGAAGTTTTACCTCTCTGAGGTAAAAAGACAAAAGGCTAGACATAGTGAAGATAAGAGAAAAACTGTCTAGTGTACGCTGGACATTTTCCACAGTGTACTCTTGATTACCAGATGTGTTAAATCAACTGAAGAGTGAGAAGCTATCAGTGATACTGTAAAAAGAATCCCTCTTCAACTCTACTCCTCCACATATAATAAAAATTCCACTTATCTCAATAGAAACATCTCATCTGCCTATAAGTATTTTCTGAATGCCTCTAGAGCCTGAATATCTGAGATCAAAGTACTTTCCTACCATTCATGGCTGTGCAACCTTGGGCACAACTTCTCTGACCTCAGTTTCATAGAGTTGATAATGAGTTTTAATTTACTTAATATTTGCAAAATTATGAAGTACCTGGAATGTGGTCAGCACTCAGAAATGCCAGCAACTGTTTTCATTATTACTTTCCTCCAACATCGGGTATTATTACCCGATGTTCTGGTAATTATCTTTACAAAATGCAAATTTGCTGTCATTATCACTGAACGAACACCAAACATCCTAATCTGGCCTATGAGGGTCTATAAGGCCTCCATCCCTCATCTTTTCTACAGCCTAATTTATAAGCTCTAGCTTCAGCCGAATCAGGGTTCCATCGACTTGACAGGATAAAAATCAAAATATTATAAGCTAGGATTAATGGAAGGATGAGTTTGGCTTTCTAATGAAATAACAATATACAAAAATGCTATTTTTTAATTCTTTAGACATTACCTGTGAATACAAATTAATGAAGCAAAAGAATAATACTTGTTAACAAGTATTTAGCACTTACTACCAGTATATTCCAAACTTTGCATTAGGTATTTTACATACATTATCTCATTTATTCTTACAAGAACAACTCTGTAAAGAGTAGTATTCATTTTAACTGCTTTGACAGCTGAGAAAACGGAGGCTCAGAGAGGTTAGGTTGTACATCTGCTGTTCCAGAACCAAGAAGTAGCAGAGCAAGCCTATAAGACACCTGTACCTGAGCTCCGTATCAGCACACTCCCATTTAGTGCCAGGTACTATTCTAAGTGTTCACAATAATGTATTAATGTCATTTATATATTATTATCTCCGCTTTATACATGAGAAACTGATACACAAAGAGATCATGTGTTTTGGGTTCGTTGGTACCTAACCTAGCAAAGCAGTTAAATCAAGATTTGAACTCAGGTCTGTCAAAACATAAAGAAAGGATTGTTTACTATTTAATGCAAATGTACCCTTTACACTTAAATAGTTATTTAAATGTATTAGATGTACCATGATACATTAAAATGTATCCTTAAAATGATCCATTTTAAAAGATTTACAGCATTGTTGCCCTGTACTTTAAAATGATACATTAAATTAGCTCCATGCTACCTGGAAGAACTTAATGACTCACAGTTAGAGATAAATTCCACTTCTAATGTGTGTTTATTATTTTAAAATATTTAATTCTGCTATAGAAGATATGATAACAAATGGGATGGATGAAACCCACAGTTTGCATTAAATATAGATAAGGATGAGTTAGTAGACCACACGTGTGTTAAACACAGGTACTAAAGACACATGAGGCAACTGGGCTCTAAACATTCATAATATACTAAATATACAAGAGCCACAAACAATCCCTGATACGCAGGAAGTTCTTAATATTTTTGAGGGCATCTTCAGCCACTGATTGATGGAACTCCTTCCCACATGTCCTTTTCCCAAGGGCCACAAATAAAATCCAGAACTTCTCTGCAGGCTAATTCGGAAGCTACAACTGTGGCCAGTGTACTTGCCCCTCCATCTCTATGAGGGAGTATGTGTCACTGGCCCAGGGCACCAGATTCTGTCTGTAGTTCCCCTTCGTGCCACCTTATCCCAGGTCCTCATAACCACACCAACCTCAGGAAAAGTTGATGTGGCAGAGACAGAGAGAGAGTATGAACGCTGCCTATCCTAGGAATCAGGTAGTGTGGTTCTTCATCCTGCTTGCACTAAATCCTAAGTGGATTCTCTTATCCATCTCTCCACTTGCTTCTCACACTATATTTCAAATTTATTTCATAATCTATGGAGGTCAGGCACCTTCATCTAGTCTGCGAGTGTTTCTGCTCTATGACCTTTACTTCCTTTACATTCTTCTGATCAGGTACTTCCCGAATGCTGTTCTATACAATATTTATTAATGGTGGTTGAGTTGGCATTATGTTTTAGATGATAATTATATCAAATATCATACACGGCACTATGTCTTCATGGAATTGCTTTTCTCATCTTCTTAGAGAATCTTATGGATAAGACTAGCATAGAGACTACAAAATAGACAGTTTGCTGGTAATGTGTTGGAAGCTACCAATGCATCAAGGTAATTTTCCTTGTGGCATCCCTAAAGAGCAATGGCATCAAGAACAGTAGCGAGTGTGAATTCTGAGCAGGAAGCCTGAGTCTTAAGAACATCTGAGGTTCTCTCTTTTCCTCTGCCTTTTCACTCACCTCGCATCAGCCAGGGTTGCTCGTGCCACAGCCCATGCTGCAACAAATGCTGCTGGAAACCCTGCAATCAGAAAATGATTCAGAGACTAGATTTATTTTAAGATTAAGGGGTTTTTTTTCCTCAAATTCACCATACATAAGAATATACTATTAGCAGTTCAGAGAGAAAAATAGACATGAAAATTTCTGATATGTGAACAAGAAAAGTCCACTTAATTTTTAATCATGTCAGTTTGAGAAATTAGCAAGAATATTGATGTTATTTGTTCCTCTAGTCTGAAGATAAAAACTGGCCTAATTTTCATTTGAGGGGTGTAGGGAAAAGTCATATTTGGAGAAGAGTGAAGTTCCTAGGGTTGGAAGTAAGCAATGGTTGGCATTTGACTTTGACTCTTGTCATGCTGACCATCATATGCTCTCAAAGAGTGAAGCAACAACAGGGACTCCTGAAAAGCTGAGGGATGCTGTTGTTTTAAAAACTTAGAATTTTTTCATCCTAAAAGTGGAAGGCATACAGAGGCAAGTTATAAAAATCAGGAAGTTTTAACCAGTTTAGTCTCTTCTTTTAGTTCATATTGGCACAAGACAGAAGCATTTTCATGCATTAATAGAAAAGGGTGACCACTATATTCGTCTGACGATTTGAGCGTGAGATATTTGTCCTTCGTAAGTGCTAAACACCTTCCGGGCTTGCAACATCAAATCCATTATACCGACTTTCTTTTGCCCCCCAGTAAAAGTTCACTGTCCAGCTCATGTTGTATTTGATTAAACTCTGACATCACACACACAAAAAAAATCATGAACCGTAACTTTTATGGAATACTGCAGTAGGGGACTGAAAGACTTAAGAGATGACTTTTCATTATGTGGCCTTTATGAAAGAGGTTTAAATAAAGGATATACAGAAACCATAAGGAAAACATTTTAGAATCTAGGAAGCACCTTACAAAAGGGGAAAACAAAATTTTGGTTTAGCCAAGAACATTTTTTATCAAGCATAATTTTAAATTCTTTACCCTTAAAAAAATTTGTAATTTTTTTATATTCTTTCTTAGCAACAAAGTGAACAAAGAAATAGGCTTAGAAAAAGAAAATTTTCAGAAAAAGATGAAAATGATGATATGCACAATAATGTCTTTGGTCTCCTTGGTGACCATATAACTTAAGTTCAGCCTGCCTATATCACTACTGAATTTTATGATTCTGTATTCCAATTTTATTTCTTGTTTCTATAGTATTCTTTTTTTAATCTGCTCAAATTCTGTGTTCTAGGAATTTTTTGTCAAAATAGACCTACCTAATTCTGGTTATTTCTTAGGTTCAGTTTGCATATTCTGTCTATCTATCTATATATCTATCTATCACATTTCTCTATTAATCATTTATTAAGTATCTATTTATGTGTCAAAGATTGTTCTAAATGATATAAATAATGAACAAATAAACAATATCCCCGTTTTCTAAAACTTACATTCTGGAGAAACAGTCAAAATTAACAAAGCAACTTCAGTTGCTTTTGGTTATGAATTGGTGCTATGAAGAATAAATAAAAGTGATACTATGTACTGGGGAGGGGACAGCTGCTTCTGGTAGGATGATTAGATATAAATCCACCACACAGCCTGGCATAGATCCTACCATATGGCCTGACATAGATCCCTCAGCTGTTCTATCTTGATTGTCTTCAAAAAGTGTCTGCCTGTCTTTCATCAATTTTCACATTTTATCATTCCTCTATCTGCATCTTCTGCTTCCTTTACATTCTTCTGATCAGGTACTTCCCGAATGCTGTTCTATACAATATTTATTAATGGTGGTTGAGTTGGCATTATGTTTTAGATGATAATTATATCAAATATCATACACGGCACTATGTCTTCATGGAATTGCTTTTCTCATCTTCTTAGAGAATCTTATGGATAAGACTAGCATAGAGACTACCATGGAAGAATAAAGAACAGAAAACTACTTTGGGATCCTTTAAGGATTTTTGATCACCAGTCTTAATATGAATTGTTACATAATTTAGAACACAGAAATAAAGGCAAAAATACTTGACACGTAAATGTTGTTTTAAATTTAAATGTTAAATTAAGTAAATTTAATATAAATTTAAATGTTATCCAATATGTGCATTTACTGAAAGTTGAGTTATTTTCTTTTTTTTTTTTTTTTGAGATGGATTCTTGCTCTGTCACCCAGGCTGGAGTGCAGTGGCGTGATCCCAGCTCACGGCAAGCTCCGCCTCCCGGGTTCACACCATTCTCCTGCCTCAGCCTCCCCAGCAGCTGGTACTAGAGGCGCACACTGCCACACCTGGCTAATTTTCTTGTATTTTCAGTAGAAATGGGGTTTCACCACGTTAGCCAGGATGGCCTCGATCTCCTGACCTAGTGATCCACCTGCCTCGGCCTCCCAAAGTGGAGTTATTTTCATAAGACATGTCAATACAAAATAAATAAGTTTTGTGAAGACAAAACTTTAAATTAACTTTAAAATAACTATAAATTAAAAATGTTGAATATGATACATATGATCACAACAAGAAAACGAACAAACAAAATAACCTAAAGTGTCAGAGTGCATGCATCTTGTGTGGGAGACTTTAACACATGTCTCTGTGTTTAAACACTTACTGCCAAGTGGATGATCAAAAAATGTTTGCTGGAGTAAGATATTTTACAAAGGGAATAAAATGGGAGTGTGGGACCATCTCCTGAGTATTTTCAGGGAACATATTATTTGAAAATACTCTACGTAAGATGGTATTACTAGGATAGGTGCTTTTATATGATGATATGTACATACTGGTGTTTCACCTGACAGTTGAAAATTAAGGATGGCTGCTAATATAGAAGTAAATTACCATATTTAGTAACAATAAAAAACAAGAGATACCTTTTACATACAGAATTAAAATAGAGGAAAATGTGTAGTTGAAATAAAATGGAACTAAGAATAAAGCACCTTATTTATGGGAAAACTGAGATAAGGATGGGGAAAATAACAATGTGCTTGGTTGAAAGAAAAGAAAGTTATCACTAGTGTTCACCTTTATTCTCTATACATCTTGTTTTATAATAAAAAAAATGTAAAAACAGTTATTTTAAATATTTGTCCTTAATTTAGTAAAGGTCATATATGACACCTATTCTTCTTCAGATTGTCATTTCCTTTCCTTCCAATGTATTTATTTATTTATTTAATTTTTTTTTTTTCCTTTGAGATAGAGTCTTGCTCTGCCACCCAGGCTAGAGTGCAGTGGTGCGATCTTGGCTCACTGCCAGCTCCACCTCCTGGGTTCACGCCATTCTCCTGCCTCAGCCTCCTGAGTAGCTGGGACTACAGGCGCCCGCTACCACATCCAGGTAATTTTTTGTATTTTTAGTAGATACACGGTTTCACCGTGTTAGCCAGGATGGTCTCAATCTCGTGACCTCGTGATCCGCCCGCCTCGGCCTCCCAAAGTGCTGGGATTACAGGCGTGAGCCACCGCGCCCAGCCTCCTTCCAATTTATTTTTAAGAATCATCACAATCAGATTGCGCACGGTTGCTCACACCTGTAATCCCAGCACTTTGAGAGGCTGAGGCAGGAGGATTGCTTGAGGCCAGGGGTTCAAGACCAGCCTGGGCAACATAACAAGACCACATCTCTAACAAATAATAAGAAATAAAATAATAAAACATTTAAAAAGAAAAGGATCATCACAATCAATATAAGTGTAACTCCACACATTACTACGATGTGACTAACAGAGTTCTGAGAATTTATCTAGCTGAAAAGAGCTTAAAGTTATAAACATTTGGGTCCAAATGCGTAACAAAGGAATTTAAGCAAGTTCTCTGCTCTAATGAAGCCAGTAAATCACATCATTGGAAGTAAGTATAAAATTGGACTCACTCTCAATTATTCTAGCAAAGTATCCTGCAAAGCATATATAATGTTTTTGATCATTTAGGAAATGAATTTGGAAAAATGAGTCAGATATATAAATAATGTTTTTAAATCAGTCTCTCAGTGTTGAGATAAGAGAAAGACAATCCATAAATCAAACAGGTTTTGATATGTACTTCATTCAATGATAGCTGTGTTTTAGGAGCAGAGAGAGAATCTTAAAAGAATACTACTATTATTTTCATTATATATGCCCTAGACTAGAGTATATTTTTAAAGAATGGAACTGCAAAGAGAGAGTCAGAAGACAGACTAGCTGTAGAACCATAATTCCATAAAGAATAGTTATTACTCTTTTGACTTGTGGCTAATGAAGTGAGCAAAATATGGCATGTAAAATGCTTTCACAGACAGTTTTCATGAAAAGTCGACTGGTTTTCATGTGTGTTCTCAAACTATTTCATGAAATGAAGTTTTCTATTGTAGTTGTCATTTCTATGCCTAAACTTTTGTGGACAAATTAATAAAAGCTGTAAAGGAAGGTAAGAAACCATACTCGCATAGAAGCTCACTAGCACCTTAGCTTTTCTTTACATTCTCTTTTTCATAGAAAGATTTATGTTTTCTGAGATTCAGTGGGACAAACTCCTAACTGTAAGGAGAGATAGACTGAGTGATAAAGCCCAAATAAAGAGTTAATAAGGAGGCTTGCACCAGGTAGCTATCAAGACATAAATAAAGAGAAAAAAAGAGTTTATTAAGAATGTGAGCAATGATGAAGAAATTTGAAAAATAAAATATAACCCAAATAAACAAATGTCTACATTCATTATTGAATTTTCTATCAACACCTTTTCCAACTCCTAATAATTATGTGGGTTCACAGATATAATTTTGATTTGAAGAAAGGCAAACTACCACAAATTGTCAAGAAAATTTCCAAAGGATCCTAAAAAAGCAAAATATTATCTTTTTTATTTTCAGTAACTGCTAGTCAAAGATAAGAAAGAGCCTTAAAACAGATGAGCTGTCTACAGAAATACAACTCTAATTGTGATTATTTCATAATAAATAAGTTTAACAGTAAATTGATTGTCTTCTTAAAGGTTATTAATTAACTAGCAGAAAGTTCAGCATTCTTTACTTCACATTTCAGTTGTTAAGAAAAAAAGTTAAGGCAAAACAGGCAAAGGCATATTCTTATTTTGGAGGGGAAAAAAACCTTCAAATTTAGTCGTGAGCTACTTAGTGAATTTTTTTCCTATGCTGAGCACCTCCTAATTTGAATATTAAAATAGCAATTGAGATCTGCAACTGTTAATCTCCAACCTCTTCTCAATTTTCACCACATATGAGTTTTAATTTCCCTTAATTTTTAACAAGCAAACAATTTCTTTTCTCCATGTCATGTTGAGTCAGTGTCTAATCCAGTAATCCCCCTTGTACTGCTAAATCATTTTTGAAATGAGAACTGAATACTTTTTTAATTACTTATGCCAAAAGTAATTTGAATAATTTCCTTCTAAAACACATGGTAAGTCCACATAATTAGTTTGTAATTTGTATTTGTTAAATACAGTCAGGATGGTCCTGCAAATTCATTTCTGGCATTCTCATCATATGACCTAGAAATACAAACCAAAAATATATCATTATAGCTTAGAAATTCAAAAATAAAAAATTTTAAGATGAAATTATTGATAAAGCAGAATACTGACATTTAGTTGTACATGTGTATGGCTTACAATGAGTTCTCTTATATTTCCTCCAAAGAATCCTCTCAAGAATCTGGCCTAAGAACACTAGCCACAAATAACTTCAAAAGTTCGTCACCACTGGGAGAATTATAGACTGGATCTTAATTATTTTTGTCTAAGAATAGAACAATAAAAGAAAGGGAGATAAAAAATAAGAATGGGAGGGATTGTTTCAGGAAAATGGCTGTAGGGATGCTAATGATGGCCATGACAGAATGTCATCAAATGCATCATCCAGTTTGAAGGGAACAGAGATATAAATGCCTTACCCCAGCCTATCAAGATGAAGCCCCACAGGTATTTGGTGTCCGAAAAGAAAGCCACAAATATGAGATTATGCAGGTAGAGACCTTCCACCAGGATCCAATAATAGTTTGTAGCCAGGAAGTAAATAAACATCACAACAGCAATCTTGCACCCAATCTATTACAAATAAACCAGAATTGCATCATATTATAACTCTTTGTTGTACTGGATGCCAACATTAGACCACTAAAAAACAAGTCTTCAGTTTCTTTTTCAGGCTAATATGTCTCCTTTACACAGTAAAGTCAAAACTGTTGAGAGGCCAAAACAGTTATTTTAATGCATCATTTTTCAAGACTGTGAACTCGATTCTATTTTTAAAATAAGTTTTTTCTTTAAGAAGTTACCAAAAAAAATCACCTTTTCTCAATTATTTCACTTTATAAAAATAATACACGACCATCACAGAAAATTAGGAACACATAGAAAAGCATAAAGAAGAAAATGTTACCCATATTTCTAGCTTGAATTTATTTTATTTTGGTCTTTTCATGCAGCTATTGCTGCAAAACAAGCTGTCCCCAAAGTTAGTGACTTACAACAATAAACATTTAACGTATCTTATAAATCTGTGGATGGGCTGGGTAGTTCGGCTAATCTGGGCTAGGCTTGTCTCAGCTAGGCTCACTCATTAGAGGTCTACTCTCAACTGGTACACTGTTGCTTCCACTTCCTTCTGTTGGGGAAAGCAAGCCACAGTGCCAGCCCAGAATCAGAATCAGCAGGGACTATAAAGTCACAGGGCTAAGGCACAGATCCAGACAGGGTATTAATTCACACCATCAAGACAATCCACTATACCTAATTTCAGATATATTGCTTCAACGATCTAATTGAGTGAATTATTGGATCAATCTATTTACTACCACCAGGACATTCAAGAGCAGAATCAAGTAACATAAAATTTTATATTGGAACAAGTCTTTGAGTATCCAATAAAGGGACTAAATATCATGGGCTTTTAAATTGCAAGCTTCTGGTTTTGCTGATGGGTTTTTCACTTTCAAAAGTGGTGAGCCCCATGACAGTTGCTGTGGTGCCTACACCAAATACCATTCCAATCTTGTGCGTTTTGCAGTTTCCATTCCAGAATATTCTTGAGGAAAAAACCCAAGAACTTTTAATAAAATGATTGATTAGACATGAAAGGACAGAATTGAGGGAGAAAACATCACTATACAAATTGATAATCCATTTTAGTTAGTTCAGAGATAAGTAAAAGCAAGTTAACATGTTTAGTGGACTGTAAAATTGTACTTATTTGTAGTGTTATATAAATTAAATAATGAGAGAAAATGGTGAAAACACTTACATACTGTGATTTGTCCACAGAAGGTGCTTCAATGGAATTTTGTGGGTCATCCTGCATTATTAGGGACTCCAGCTCCTTTGCTCCTATGTGAGCATGGACTACTCTGTCTTTGACAAAGATGCTTGTAGCTCTCAGCATGAAAGACACAAATAAGTGCATGTGGATATAGTTTCTAGTGCAATGCAACCGTCTATGGAGAGAAATATTCAGTATTTAAATTTGGATAAAATTAAAAATGGGGGAAACACCCAGGGCAACTGCTGCCACCACCAACCAGCCTGCTCCCCTCCAGCAGGGACTGGTTTGAGACTCCACACAAATTCCAAAATCTGCAGATACTCAAGTCCTTTATATGATATAGTGCAGTATTTGCACATAACCTATGCACATCATCTTGTTACTTTAAATCATCCTTAGATTACTTATAATACCAAACACAATGTGAATGCTATGTAAGTAGATGTTATACTGTATTGTTTAGAGAAAAATAACCCAAAAAATAAGTATGTAAATGTTCAGTACGAATACAACCAAACTTTTTTTTCTGAGTATTTTCCATCCACAGTCTGTTGAATCTGGGGATGTGAAATCCCAGTATATGAAGGGCCAACTGAATTGGTGCTCAAAGTTTTGTAATGATTTAGATTAAGTTGAATGGAATTGGACACATGTTAAAGTGGATAAAAAATAAACCATAGCAAAAGCAATAAATACTGTTTATTTATGTGCTGATATCCAATAATTTGGGAGATTATTTAAGATGAATTTTTGTCCAATAGCACCAAAATCACTTGGGAACTCATTCAATTCGATGCTGTCTCACTTTGCAACAAATATACTACAATACATACTCATTGGCTTAAAGGTTTCATACTACTTTGATACTTTAAGTTTTTAAACAAAGAACCCTGAATTTGTCATGAAAAATTAATTGTCAAATAACATAATAACATTAGGCTGAATTCAAAAACTTGCATTTGAGGAAAACATTTGGAAAATATTGTGAGACCGCTATGTCTTCTCTGGATAGGAAAGAGAATGTGTCCCTTCATGGAGAAAGTGATGGGCATCACTCACCTGAAGTAACCAATGATGAGAATAGCCACAGCCAAGGAACCAAAAGAGATGGAGTAGCCAACAGTATACATTACATAGAGGCGTTCAAAGAATTCTTGCTGCAAGGGAAGAGATGCTCATGTATGATATGGGACTATTTTACCAATAAACTGGCAAAGAAATAGTATGTCATTTTTGGAATCTTATTTCTAATTCTCTTTAACTTTTTGAGCTGTAATTTGCATGCAATAAAATGTAGAGATCTGGAGTGAGCATTTTGATAGGTTTGGACAAACCAAGTTCATTTGTGCCCCTTGCTAGTCAAAAAAAACACCCGCTATCCACCCCCAGGAAATCACTGTTCCAATATCCGTCACCACAAATTAGCTTTCTCTGTTCACATACTTCATATACTTCTTGACTATTCTTAGACTTCTTAGGATTACATGTTACAGTACATACTTTTTTATCAATATACTGTTTTTTATATTCATCGATACTGTTACATGTATAAATGGTTCATTCCTTTTCGATTATTTTATTTTAAAATAATTATAGATTCAAAAGAAGTAGAAAATAGTGTAAGAAAAGCCCCAGGTTCCCTTCACCCAGTATTCTCCAAAGCTTACATCTTACGTAATTTTACTAAAATATAAAAACCAGAAGTTTAATATTGATGTAACATGCATATTTATAGTTCTATGTCATTTGATCATATGTACATTTTTGTAACCATTGCTGTAATCAAGTACAGAACGATTTCACCAGCACAAAGTTCTCCTTGTTCTGTCCCTTATGGTGACACCTCCTTCTCTCCACCATGCCAAACACCTGGCAACCATTAATCTGTTTTCCGTCTCTATAATTTTGTCATTTCATAAATGTCAAATAAGTAGAATTATACAGTATGGGATCTTTTAAGATTGGACAATGGTGTAGAAATGTGATTGGATAAAAAGGATGTAATCTAATACTAATAGACTAAATAGGGAAACTCAACAAGGGTTTTCCATGTTTCAATCAGGCTAATCCAATGAAGCCTCCATAAAAGGTCCAAGAAAATGGGATATACAGAGCTGCTAGACAGCTGAATTTACGGAGGCTTGCAGGAAGGTGAACAAGAATTCATCCATTTACCAGAAAGGTGAAACACCCCAACTCCACCGAAACAGAAGCTCCTGCACTTCAGGCTCTTCCAGACTTCACCCTATATGTCTCTTCACCTGGCTGTTTATTTGTATCCTTTAAAATATCCTTTCTAATAATATATAGTAAATGTAAGTGTTTCTTTGAGTTTTGTGAGCTGCTCTAGCAAATTAATCGAGCCTAAAGAGGGGTTCGTGGGAACCCCAACTTGAAGGTGGTTAGTCAGAAGTTCCAGGGGCCTGGTCTTGCGATTGGCTGCTGCCTTGCGCTCAGTGGGAACTATGCATCTCTAGGGGATTTGTCTCAGCTTCCCTGCCCTTCTCCTGGCCTGTGGGCTGCATCAGTCATGCAGTTAGTGAGGGCCCACGTGCCTCAAGGGATGCCTCTCAGCTCCTCTGTCCTGACCCATACCTTCAGCCAACTGCTGCCTTTCACTCTGTGAGAGCCCTGTGCACATCTCAAGGAATTTCTCTGAGCCCTCTGCCTGCCCCAGCCTTTGGCATACTTCTCCCATGCACTCGGTGAAGACGTCACAGCAAAGAATTGCCTGGTGGATTATAGCTCACTAAGACTTAGGGTTCCTTGGGATTCTAAGCCTTTATGCCAGCCCTTGTGTGCTATTGGTATAAAACCTTGTCTCTTCTCTTTGTCCCCTTCAGTAGCCTGTTTTCTCCCCTTCTACTGTGGTCCTAGGGATACACGCAGACATGGGTCTCTTCTCTCATAGGAAGGGCTTGCCCATTTCTGGAATTTAGTTCATTTAGATTTCTTTGCATCCTCAACTCATTTTTACAAATTATTAATACTTGGAACCAACCCAAATGTCCAACAATGATAGACTGGATTAAGAAAATGTGGCACGTATACACCATGGAATACTATGCAGCCATAAAAAATGATGAGTTCATGTCCTTTGTAGGGACATGGATGAAATTGGAAATCATCATTCTCAGTAAACTATCACAAGAACAAAAAACCAAACACCGCGTATTCTCACTTATAGGTGGGAATTGATCAATGAGAACACATGGACACAGGAAGGGGAACATCACACTCTGGGGACTGTTGTGGGGTGGGGGGAGGGGGGAGGGATAGCTTTAGGAGATACACCTAATGCTAAATGACGAGTTAATGGGTGCAGCACACCAGCATGGCACATGTATACATAGGTAACTAACCTGCACGTTGTGCACATGTACCCTAAAACTTAAAGTATAATAATAATAAAATAAAATAAAAAAATTTTGCATCTAAACCAACTTATTGTTGCAACTGCCTACAATCTGACTGGAAGCAGGAAGACTTTGCCTCTTGTTTCTTTCAAAAAAAAATTTACTACTTATTATTTTCTCTTAATAAAATAGTAAAACTTCTCATGGAAAATATTTGAATAACGTGTAAAACATAAAAGAGAGGAGAAAAAAATCTTACAAATTCTAACCAATCAGAAAGAAACACTGTTAGTACTTCATGTACTTCACATATTCCTTGAAGTTGTTATTGTTATTATTTTAAGAGATGGCATCTCCCTATGTTGCCCAGGCTGATCTTGAACTCCCGCCCCAGCCTCCCAAGTAGCTGCAACTACAGACACAGGCCACCATGCCCAGCTAGTACTTCATCAATTTCATTTCATTCGATTTCTGTGAAGCATTGCCTATTATTTTAAGCATCTGCATTTTCAATTTATATACAAGTTTATTCCTGAATTTTTTGTGTGACAAAATAACTGCCCAAGGCTGCAAACTCTTTATAAAATTTATATGCATATATTTGCGCTTATTTAACCAGTTCTTCATTAGAAATTTAAACTCGTTGAAACATTCATTATAATAATTATTTGTTCAATGAACATTTTTTTCCATTCAGTTCCCTCATTCTAAATCCTTATGCTCGATTTTAGAAGTAAATTTATAAGATCAAAAAATATTATTCCTCTGAAGTTTTTAAATAAATACTGCTAAATGGCTTTCCAAAAGTCCATGTAGCCTTTGCATAGGAGATGTATTATATGGTAGTTTCTACGGTATGCTACTGTTTTAAATATCACACTCTAAAAAATTTAATAATCTTGTGACTTATCACTAGAATTCCTTCCCTTTTTTTAACTAAAATAATTACCTCATTTTGCCAAGCCAATTATATAAAAATTTAGAGAAAAAAAATAGTGCTCAAAAATATCTTAGTCTTGTTTTCCTGATAAAAATGTGGCATTTATTCTAAATGTACACTTTTTTAGTTTTTTGCTTTTCCTTCCTTATAAAAAAATTTTATTAACTATTGATAATTTATATCTCACAAATAAGTAATATCGTTTTGCCCTACAGTATGTCAAAACTTCAGGAGATATCTAGTTTTCTTATTAGACATATTTTGTTTTTTTGGGTTTTTCCAAATTACTACTTAAAGGTTGCAAACAATAGAAAACATTCTTTGTGTTTTTAATTAAGGAGATTAAATTATACTAACACAATTCTTCAAATTTTCTATTAACTTTTAAATCATTTTACATAAACTAGTATATATATTGAGTACATCAACCATCTTTAGTTATTTTTACTCTTAAAATACACAGTAATCACAGAAAATGGTTATAAGATTACAGTTCAGTATAAATAAAACCATGATTTAATTTCATGGTCATTAACAGCTCTGAAAGGTTTGCATTTCTCATCATGTAATGCAAAAATGAAGACAATCACAGAGTACGCTAAGTATCAGTGAATGTTTATTTCTATCAATGAGACTGAAATTCTTTCGAAGCATTTTAGCTTAACTGAATGTTGATGCTAGTTCCATTGTAGAGTACCTAACAATTTCCTCACATTGACTTATTTTATCTAAGAAGCTTTTCAACAATTAAACAGACAACTGAAAGTCTTTCTGCCAATTCCTAAAGAACTAATTAAGGTAGAAATTAAGACAGGAAGTTCTATTAATGCAAAATCAAACAAAGAAACCAACTCACTACTTCTCTTGCTGCTGTTCTCCCGCCCTACCTCCCCAAAACATCACCAGACATAAAGAAATATGCCAAAAATTCGAAGAGGTTATGTATGATGGACTATTCTCAGGGTTTTCATAAAGCTAATTTATCACATTAACTCTTAGCATCATATGCATATATCATCATGCATTTTTACTCACGAGGCCTAAGTGATATAAATTTAAACACGACTTTTAAACCAACTTTTATAACTTAAAAGTAACTCTCTAGAATATCCCAAAGTTTACATATGATTTCTATATTGGAAACAGCACTGAAGTGAAATTAGGACATAAGGGCTCTACTTTAAACCCTCTTGCCACCGAGTTATGTCACTTTGACCAACACCTAATCTCTGGTTCTCAGTTGACTCACATCTCTGAAATTAATATATTGTGCTAGAAGATTTATATGATGCCCCTTGCTCCCCTTTAATCCTAAAACTCTAATCTTTTATACGATAATGAGATCATCTATTGGTAAATCTTATGAGGTGGAAAATACATCTCTAAAATGCAAAGGTCCTTCTGGAATATACAGATGAGATGTAGCCATTCATAGGTAACTAAGAAGAAATCATGAATCATGTTACTAACTACCTATTGGGACTTTTATTCATAATATAGCATAATATAATGCAATGTAAACAATGTAATCTAACATCATAAACATAACACACACACAGGTATAAGTATGGATGTATGTATCTCAGCCAGGTAGCTCTAGGCTATAGAAAATACCAGAATGATTGATATGCATCTGAAAAGATTGCAACATTGCTTTTATCTTTTATGATCCTTTTGTCGTGGAATAAGAGGGTTTTTATATATAATGGCTGGCAATTGAGAATTGCATTAAAACATTATTCTGCTTTCCCTTACGAATTCACAAATAGAAAAATTCCGTTACCTTTCCTATGCTGATATCTGGCTGCAAAAAGCGAAGGCAGTCTGAATAATTGGCCCATGTTTTATTTAAACTGTGCATAAAATCCCATGTTCCATTGGGGTTACAGTGTCGGAAAGCAACTCCTGTAAAGACATGAAAGATGCTGAGATCGCTCAGTTCCCTTAGAATCTATTACCAAGAAAATGGACAAGTAAATGTTTGTTTTAAATTAATCATTTCAGAAAAATTCAATACCTTTATGGTTGAAGTCATAAATATAAGGAGGGCATGGAACAGCCAGTATTTTCCCCACTGTTCCTCTGGGCCAACAAATGAGTCCATCCCATTCAGGGAAACAATTACCTTCTAATGAGAAAAAAAAATTAAAGCAAATAAACAAAGAAAAACGTAGTTGGAACCAGAGAACAAATGCATTCAAAAAACAAAATTTTAGGTCATTGTAGCAAAATTAAAACAAATTAGTAGTTTTTGAAACTAGATAGAATAGATATGATGCAAATGTCCCAAAACTCATCTGTGTGACTTCATCAAAGGCTCATTCATAGGAACATTTGCTTTGCATACATCAAAAATATTCAAATTATTCCAGCATACTAGTTATGGTAGCTATAGCAATTAATTTATAAGAAACATTGGAAATCATTGTGAACCACTTCTGTGGTAAAGGTTTTCTGACCACCATAGCTGTAACTACATTTTTACACTAGATTCTTGAAAACTGTTTTTAAAGATCATAACACCTGAAGCAGCGCACTTCACTGGCAAGCCCCAAGACTCAGGTTTATCTTTTTACCAGTACTTTTCCTTGAGTCTAACATTCATCTCAAACAACATTCTCATGAACTCCACTCTTCTCAAGATGAATCCAGAACTTCATCACTTCTCACAACATCTACTGCCACCACGATAGTCCACGCTACTTCATCTCCAACCTGAATGAGTGCAACAGTCTATGACCGGCCCTCCTGATTCCAACATTTCTTTCTGCAGGACAGTTCTCTGGGTGGCATTGGATGAACCCAATTCTCTCTGCCCCTTTTTCTTGTAGTTCTCAAGAATAACTATAGAATGTGCTGGGAATGCAACATGCTGAGATAAGGGGTGAGGAACTGCCTGGAACAGTCCAGACTCAGTTCCAAGCCCTCCCAGAAACAGGATGTCTCCAGACATTAGCCCAGTGCACTCTGTGTTCCCTGAGGTATATAACCAGGGTTGGGCTGTTTTATGGGGTCCCTCTGCTGTGGTGCACGCAGGTCATGAGCAGTTGAGATTCCATCCAGCCCATGCAGCTTTCCCGAACTGTGGAGCACCAGTTCCCAATGACTCCTAGGCTTCTGTTGTTCCTTGCTGCCTACCTGTGAGTAATAAACCTGTTTCATATAACTCATGCGCTGGGTATTCTGCCTCACTGGACTCAGACAAGCTGGTAACTAGTGCACAGTAAACCTGCTTCACACTTTCTTTCCTTTATTTTTGACACAATAGCCCCAAATCCTCCAACAGCTCCCCATCTCAAAACATAAGTTTTTATAATGCCTGAAGTGCCTATAGGGTCTGCCCTCTCACCCAGACAGACTTATTCCCTTACCTCCTTCATATTTTCACTCAAATGTCAACTTCTGAGTAAACACGCTTATCTAAAATTGCATCCCAAAATCTTCCTTATACCTTTTCTGGCTGTATTTTTCACCTGAGTTCTCATCACCTTCCAATGTTGGGTGTTATTTTATTATTATATTCCTAAGTCACAGGATTTAAGAAACTTGAGATTTTTGCCTGTTTTGTCTCAAGCTTTAGCCACATTCCGGGAATGCACCTGGCACTTGGTGGAGGATTAACAAATACTCAGTGTCAATTCTCTGTGCTCTTGCAGGACTCCTTTCAATTAGTGATGAACTGAACTTCCAAGAAGACAGCCTGTCAGCCAAATTATACCCCAACTTCTCAAAAAGAGATACCTTCAATGACTGCTGTATTAGTTTTCCATTGCTACTGTAACAGATTACCACAAACTTCACAGCTTAAAACAACAGAAATTTGTTTTTTCACTATTTCTGTAGGTCAATAGTCTGCTAGACTCAGCTGTTTCTCTCCTGGTAGACCTGTGAAGCCAAAATCAAGGGCTGGGCAGGGCTGCATTCCTCTCTGGAGGCTCTGAGGGAGGATCTGTCTCCTTGTTCATTTGGGTGGTTGGGAGAATTCAGCTCCTTGCAGACATAGAACCAAGGTCCCCATTTCCTTGCTGTTAGCTGTCAGCTGAGAGCTGTTCCCAACTTCCAGAAGCTGCTTGCTCTCCTTGGCTCATGGCCCCCTTCTACCATCTTCAAAGTCAGCAAGGCAGGTTGAGTCCTTCTCACATGTTTAATCTCTCCCCCTCTCTCATTTACTGCTTCAACTCTGATTCTTTTGCCTTCCTCTTCCACTTTAAAGGGCCCATATGATCACATGGAACCCACTCAGACAATCCAGAATAAGCTCCCTCATTTTAAGGACCATAACCTTAATTCCATCTGCAAAGTCTCTTCTGCCATGTGACACAGCATACGCAGGCACAACAGCAGGTATTAGGGCATGGACATCCTTGGAGGGCCATCATTCTGCCACCACAAGTACTACCCATTATAGCTCTCTCAATTTTTTAGTTACCAGTTACACTAACTGTGCTGAGGATTTTTGTTCTAGCTAATGTTCATTTTGTCAAGTTGTTTGCTTAGTTTTGAACAGTCAGCATAACAGAACCTTACAGAAACACTGATCTCTACAGAAAAATAAATTCAGTTATGAACCTGAAATTAACTTCTTAGCATCCACCATATCACACAGAAACAAATACTTGATTTGCTTTGTGCATTGCCGAGGCAATAAGAAAAGAAAATGTCTTTCCAAAAACATTTTTCTTAGAAAAAGCCTTGCTTTGCTCACATAATAAAAGCCTGAGCTTTACATATCACAGGCAAGGCAGGAGCCCATCCCACTGGCTCCTGCTTCTGGTGCACAGCTCCACCTGCCTCTCTTTCCACCATTATCTGCTTTGTTGTTTGTATGTTTTCCTTTTCATTTATACAGAATGTAATGACTCCACCTCTCCCAACAACTTTGCCCTCAACAGTATATCTTGATATCTTTCAATTCACCTATTCATTAACAAGTCACATGTCTTTATATACCTGAACTGTCCAGTCGACATGTGCCCAGTATCTATTGTGTAATTACATAAATTGGACCTGGACACACATTCTTATTTCTCAGTAACCAGATATCCCTCCAAAATGTATGCTGCAATGTCATGTGCTATTTTCTAGCAAAAGCCAATGGCCAGCTTATTCTATAATTATATAGTTTTAAAACTGCTATGGAAATTTTTTTTCCTCATGCTCTAAAAGGGACGGTTTTCTCATTCCCTACAAGATACCGCCTCACACATGCTGCCCAATTTTTAGAAAACTGACACGCTCCCAAAATATTTCTGTAGATCATGCTTATTTTTTTGGTTGCTCTTTGACAAAAAGAATAGTAAATGTTCACAAAAGGTTGAAAAAATTGAAGAAGCCATGAATCTCACATAGAAAATAGAGATTTTTTTTTTTTTTTTTTTTTTTTTGAGACAGAGTCTCACTCTGGAGTTAGTGGCACCATCTCAGCTCACTGCAACCTCCGCCTCCCGAGTTCAAGCAATTTTCCTGTCTCAGCCTCCTGAGTAGCTGGGACTACAGGCACCCACCACCACGCCCAGCTAATTTTTGTATTTTTAGTAGAGATGGGGTTTCACCATGTTGGTCAGGCTGGTCTTGAACTCCTGACCTCAGGTGATCCGCCCACCTCGGCCTCCCAAAGTGTTAGGATTACAGGCATGAGCCACTGTGCCTGGCCAAAAATAGAGATCTTAACTAGCATTCTCTCCTTGATCAGATTGCCATCCAATGTGAGTAAATACTTTCATTATTTGGCAAGGACCTAATTAATTGACTAATGGCTCCCCATCTCTCTTTATAAATTAGCACCATTAATCATAACTCTGTATTTTTGCATGCCAGGACAAACTAATTATGAGTGAAGCTTGTCAAACCATGACATTTACACAGAACAATCTAAAATTTGAGAACATTTTTCTCTTTTCAAAGAAAATGTGACCACACTTGAAATAATAATATTTTGGATGAATAATATTTTGGTCTTTGTTTTTTAAGTACTTGAATAGTTTTATAGCTGAATATTTGCATTTATATATCCTCTTCTCTCTTTCATAAACATTAGGAAAACTTTTATGTTCTTATGTTCTTTTATTTAAAAAATCTTTCATAAATAAAACAAAATCATATACTCATAACCTAGAATTGACAGCTGCTAATATTTTGCAATAGTTAATCTATTTTTTGCTACAGATTTTTAAAGTATAGACAGTCTGACAGCTCACTCTTAAATATTTTGATATGCATCTCTTGATTTTAGAAGAATGTAAAAATGAAAATTCCTTAAATTAGCTAGTGAATTCAAAATGTCATTCTAGTGTTCTACAATTTTAAAGTAAAGAGCACTTGAGTCCATTTATATATAATTAGACATTTTAATTGAAAGGTAAACCAAAGTTTGACCACATTTAATTCTGTCTTATTTGCATAGAAAAAGATCTCCATGCAAATAAGGATCTCGAAGAAAGTGTTTTTTCTCTTTTAGTATTTATTCATCTACATGCTTCACATCATCCACATCTTCACAAATTTTAGATGTGACCTAAGTTTACTACCAGTTAATTTATTCTTTTATGTATAATTCATATGGTGTGTGACTGATGCACACTTGCTTATCTTGGCTCATCCTGTTTCCTCTTTTGAAATGTCTTTGTGATGGTTAATATTAGGGTCAACTTGATTGGATTGAAAGATGCCTAAATAGTTGGCAAAGTATTGTTTCTTGGTGTGTCTGTGAGGGTGGTGCCAGAGGAGACTGACATTTGAGTTAGTGGACTAGGAGAGAAAGACACACCCTCAATGAGGGTGGGCACCCTCCAGCTGGCTAGAACAAAGCAGGAGGAAGAAGGTGGGATAAGCTGGCTTGCTGAGTTTTCATCTTTCCCCTGTGCTGGAGGCTTCCATCCATTTCTCCTGCCCTTGGACATCAGACTCCAGGTTCTTCAGCCTTTGGACTCTTGGACTTACACCAGTGGTTTGCTGGGGGCTCTCAGGTCTTTGGCGACGGACTGAAGGCTTCCCTGTTTTTGAGACTCTTGGACTTAACTGAGCCACTATTGTCTTCTTTCTTCCCCAGCTTGCAGATGGCCTATCATGGGACTTCACCCTGTGATCATGTGAGCCAATTCTTTCTAATAAACTCCCTTTCACATATACGTATATCCTATTAGTTCTGTTCCTCTGGAGAACTTTGACTAATACAGTCTTACTTTCCCCTCATCACATCTAATTCCTACTTCTTTACTTTTAAGATGAGATCATTATTCTTCCAGGAAGCCTTCCCTGATTAATTAAGATTCATCTTCAGTGGTTCTATAGTTGTTAAAATACCTCTGTTGTTAAAATTACACACCATCCTGAAAGATGCCTGCCTTCCCTATTAAGCCATTAACCCCACAGAGAAAAGACAGAAACTTATTCATACTTTCCAGAGCTTACTCTGGGCACATAATAATATTTGTTGGACTGTTAAAGGGACACTGGCGATGACAATGTTGGCATAGGTGATCTCTGAAATATCTTCTAGCTCAACAGTTTATAAGATTTCATAGAAAACAGCTTACTCAGCCATCATAGATAATAATGCTTTCAAATTTTTTCATGATGATGTATCTCTTTGTTACTAGACTTCCATATCTAAGATATTAGGATCAGCATTCTTTAGAAGTTGCATGAGTGATTCCCTTTTCAGACACTATTAGACTAGCCATTCAGAAAGCTTCCTCTTAGTACAAGATACCTACAAAGGCTATATTAATGTAAAAGCCTTCTTTCTTTAAATATGGCTTAGCTGGCTGTAAAGTAAAGGAATAAATTGTAGGCCAGAAATATAGAAGCAGCAAGCTCTACATTTGGGGTTTACCTTAGAGGCTTCTATTGACCTGTTTGCTTAGAGTGTTGGTGGTGTTCAGGTAACAAAAGAAGAGCCTGAGGCCTGATGGGGTGGAGAAATTGAACAGGAGACCCCTCTAGAAAGTCAGTATCCCCAAAAGATGACACTTCTCCCACTAAGTGGGTGGGCAAGAAATAAAACCATCCTTCAGAAAGAGATTGGTTTGTGTCATTCTTGGCTACATTTGGAGTTGGAATAGAAAACAGTGGAGGGGAAATTCTTCTCTAAACGTTTCTAACCACAAGCCCATATTTATGTGTGATCTAAATTTAGTTTAAATTAGACTTAGGTCAATAATTCATCTAAGCACCTTGCAATTGCAAACACAAATTTTCTCTAAAGAAATTTTCTTTAAACAAGAACCTCATGAGTTGCTCATCACAAATCATTAGACACACAAGGAAATAAGCCACCATGTGTGGTGGTCAGCATTGACCAGCAGTCTATAGATATTACAATTATCATATGCAGCGTATAAAGCATGTCTAGGAAAAAAAGAAGAGATTTGAAAGAATATTGAAGAAGCAAGAGATTATCAAAATTGAATATGAAGAGTTCAGAAAATAAAAATGTAATCAAAATTTACTAATGGATGGATTGAACAGTTGTTAGACAAAGCTGAACAAAGAGCTGGCAAACTGGAAAATATATTCGAAGAAATTACCAAAATAGCAGTAAAGAAACAAAGAAAAGGAAAATACATAAGACATCGACACACAAAGAGTAGTATGAGTAGGTCCCATATTTGTCTTCTTAAAGTTCCAGAGGGAGATAAGAGAGAGAATAAAGGAGAGCAAAATTTCAGAGGCAAAATAACTAAAACATTCCAATCACCAAATAAAGATACAGATGCTCAGATTCAGGAAATCCAATGAATCTATACCTAGATACAGTGAAACTGCAGAATATCAATGTTAAAGAGTTCTTAAAGAGAGCCAGACAGGGGCCAGGCATGGTGGCTCATGCCTTTAATCCCAGCACTTTGGGAGGCAGAGGCGGGCAGATCACGAGGTCGGGAGATCGAGGCCATCCTGGCTAACATAGTGAAACCCCGTCTCTACTAAAACAAACAAACAAAAAATTAAATACAAAAAAATTAGCCAGGCATGGTGGCAGGCACCTGTAGTCCCAGCTACTCGGGAGGCTGAGGCAGGAGAATGGTGTGAACCCGGGAGGCGGAGCTTGCAGTGAGCCGAGATCGTGCCACTGCACTCCAGCCTGGGTGACAGAGCGAGACTCCGTCTCAAAAAAAAAAAAAGCCAGACAGAAAAAGCTAATCACCAACAAAGGCTGAGAATTGATTTGTCAGTAATAACAATGGAAGCTAGAAAAAAAACAAAACAGTATCTTTAGGTGATAAAAGTAAACAATTTTTAACCAAGGATCATATGTCCAGAAAAAGTATCTTTCAAGGTTGACACCAAAATAAAGACATTTTCCAACAGACAAAAACTGAGATCACTATAAACATATTCTAACATAAAGATTCAAAAATATATAAATAAAGGACATTTTATTCAAAGAAGAAAAATTATAATAACATAAAATTAAGGTAGAATTAAAGAGCATATAATTTGGAAGCAGTTAAAGTATCTCAAACTGTTTATTATTTGGAAAAAGGAAGCAAATGATAAACTTTAAACTTTCTGAAATTAAATATATGTGAAAAATTTCTAGGATAACCACTAAAAGAATTAAATATAATATATATCTTCCATACTAGTTGGGGGTGGCAGGGGATGGAATAAAATGAGAAAAAGGTCTCAATCAATCCAAAAGAGAGTTGGAACTGGGGAAGTGGAAGGGCAGAGGAAGAGCTGGTGAAATAGAAAGCCCACATGAGATTTTAGAATTAAACTCAAATACTGTATATTAGTAACTACAATTAATATAATTGAGCTAAATTCTTCAGTTAATAGACAAAGATTATCAGAATGGATAATGAGAAAAACTCTATATGTGTCCTGTTTCTAAAAGATACTCCTGAAATGTAAATATACAGAAAAGTTTAATAAAAGAATGAAGAAATATGAGTTGTTATTTAATGGGTACAGAGTGTCAATTTAGATGGAAAATTTCTGGAGATTGATTGCACAACAATGCAAATATACTTAACACTACTGAGCAGTACAATGAAAAAAATTTTAATGGTAAATTTAATGCTATGTATATTTTATCACAATTAAAACATTTTTAAAGGATTGGAAAAGATATACAAGGCAGATACTAACCAAGAAAGAAGGAAACTAGTGTTGTTAAATTTTTTTAACTATAGTAATTTTAAATTATACATATTTTTTAAATATGAAGGACAAGTATCCTAGAGATAAAGAGGGCTACTGCATATCTACAAAAGGTTTAATTCACCAGGAAATCTAATATTTCTAAATTTAAATAACCTCGTAACATATTTTCGAAATATATGAAGTAAAAATATCCAATGAATTTTTCAATGAAAAGTTGAAAAATTCATCATCATAATAGCATATTTTAAGATATATATATCTCAGAAAATAATAGGTCAAGCACATTTAAAAAATCATTATGGATGCAGAATATATGAACCACACAACTAACAAGCTTAATCTAGTGGACACTATAAAACATTGTACTCAGAAACTAGAGGGCATAAATACCTTTGAAGATCACACGGAAAATTATCAAAATTGACAAGAATATAAGACATTAAGTCTCAACACTTTTTTTTTTTTTTTTTTTTTTGAGACAGAGTCGCTCTGTCACCCAGGCTGGAGTTCAATGGCGCAATCTCAGCTCACTGCAACCTCCGACTCCCGGGTTCAAGCAATTCTCCTGCCTCAGCCTCCCGAGTAGCTGGGATTACAGGCATGCGCCACCACACCCAGCTAATTTTTGCATTTTTAGTAGAGATAGGGTTTCACCATGTTGGCCAGACTGGTCTAGAGCTCCCGACCTCAGGTGATCCGCCCACCTCGGCTTCCCAAAGTGCTGGGATTACAGGCGTGAGCCACCGCGCCCAGCCGTCCCAACACATTTTTAAAACTCAGTATCATGCAGACCACATTCTCTGATCATAAACAATTAAGAAATCAATCATAATTATTTGTTGGCATTTAGAGAAGTATGAAGTAGATTTTGAACTGCATATTTTATAATAGAGGCAATGTCCACAGGGACAGAGCCTACTCCTCCAAGCTTACTGCATGGTCAAGGGCAAATCAGTATGCATGCTTTCTACAGGCAGACAAACCCTGAAGAAAGGACTAAGGGATAGGCTGATGTACACATGCCCAATTGCTATTCTCAAACTCACTATCAGGCAAGTCACTTTTTCCACAGGGAAGGAAAAGCATGTAGGGTAGAGATGAAAAGAGTGTTGTTATTCTGCTGCACACCCCTCCACATGGAAATGTGGATTGAGTGACAAGGATCTCCCTAACACTAAAGAAGGAGGGAAATGTGCAATCTTTATGAGAACGGATAGGAGGCACAAGGAGAGCCAATTGTCTTGGCATCTTTACCTCCTTCCTGGAGTTGAGCTGTAATGTTGAGTTCACATTGTACTTTCGCTTTCAGCACAAGGACAATCTGCTCCTCTATAGTAATGGTGCCATCAGAATCCAGCTGTAGAAACGAACAAAATACAAACATTTTCATCATGTTTTTTCAAGCCAGGATACAAGCTTTCATTATTTCACCTTCTAATCTAATTGAAAATGAGTTTTGATATCAAGCTATTTGAAATAGTCCTTTATCTGAATCAAAATTCAAAATCCATCAATGTGTAAGATTTTAGAATAATTTTACTTTTGCCTGATTAGCCTTTTAAAAAATCTCATACCAGGAGAAGTGAGAAAATTTTAATATAGTTAGGTAATTATATTAGAGATAATAGACTATGAAAAAATAAAATAGAGATATTATACTAAGAAAAAATATTTAAAAATAAAATAATTATATTAGAGATAATATACTACAAAACATAAAAATAATATACAAAAAAAATATAATTTCCTGCAATATTATGCTTCCATCTAACATGATACAATTTATTTAGTACCAAAAGTGGTTGGTTCCAGAGGAACAGAACCTTAAAGAAGAAACCATCTGTATTTATCACCTATAGCTGTGTAACAAAACATCCCAAAATATTGTTGTGATTTAAAATAACAAACATTAATTTGTTTCACATTTTGGGAGATGCTTAGCTGGGTATTATTTTCTAAGATATTTATAGCACAAAGAGAATCTCAGTGAATAGTCAGATATATAGTTTTGGAGATTTCTGGATTATATTCATAGCTCAATGCCCATATTTACTTTAACGATTTTTTTTAGGAAATGAGAGAATAAGCAAAAACTAATTTTGGGGGTTGAAATACATACCAGAATTTATCTATCAATATAATACAACACAGATTCTGAGTTATAAGTAGATACACTGAAAGTGAGCCTAAAATCTCACATATCAAAAAGAGAGAATGAACTGGAAACACATGAGTCTCTGAGTGGGCATGGCAGGAAAAATTGACTCCTTCCCATTCATTCTCTAGAAACAGTCAGGCACACCTGAAGTTTTTTGTTTTGTTCTGTTTTGTTTTGTTTTTTTCCTGGCTGTTTTTTCAGTTAAACCGTTACTTCCTTTTACTTCAATCCTAGAAAACATTGTGTAAATTGTGACCAAATTTCAGAACTATACATTTGATTCAGAGAAATTTGACTTCAATTATCAAATGTGAATATTTCAAATCACCCCTTGTACCATTTTTACTTGAAAATATTCTTTTTTATTTCTTTCTGTGTATATGCAGCCTTTTTATAGGGATAACCTTTTCAGGAACCTATGCATCTTATAAACTACAGCTTCTAAAGATATTTTGTTCTAAAACATCTTGTCAGTTTAGCCAGGAGCAAGTATGATCAGAATGTGCTAAATCACAATCTGTTAAATTGATCGTTAGTCATTGTATTGGTCCATTCTCACACTGCTATGAAGATATACCCAAGACTGGGTAAGGAAAGAGATTTGATTGACTCACAGTTCCACATTGCTGGGAAAGCCTCAAGAAAATTACAATCATGGCAGAAGGCAAAGGAGAAGGAGGCACCTTCTTCACTGGGCAGCAGGACGAAGTGAGTGCAAGCAGAGGAAATGCCAGACGTTTAAAAAACCACAAGATCTCACGAGACTCACTCACTATCAGAACAGCATGGGGGAAACCGCCCCCATGATCTGATTACCTCCCCTGCTTCCACCCTTGACATGTGGGGATTATGGGGATTACAATTCAGGATGAGATTTCGGGTGGGGACACAGCCAAACCAAATCAGTCATTTCCAGTAAAAGCAAATAAGTACTTGTTTTTTATATTGCTTTCTTTTATTCCTTTGTTATAGATACAAGCACTCTTTAACATAGAATGACATTAAAATGATAGTGTACTTCAAACAGAAGAGCAGTTTACATTTTCAATGTCTAGTTTTCCAAAAGCAACAATTGCACCCAAAACAAAATGTTACATTTAGAAAAATAGATGTTAGTAATTTTTCCTGGACAAGTGATCATTTATGATTTGAAATAAAATGTTAAATTCCAATCTGTCACATATTTGATAGCTAGGAGAAGCCCTAATTTGGTAATTTGTACTTTATTAAAAGCCCCTAAAGTTGTAAATATAGATACCAATTTTAATGTCAAGATATGAAAATCTTCATAATTAACCCAATATTCACATTTATTCAATGTTTAAGTAACCATAAATCCATAAGTTAGCTTAATTTAAGAGGTATTCTGGAACTTCCAGCATGATGGAGTTGATGTGCTTTCCCCAATTCCTCTCAGTAAATATAAACAAAAGCCCTACACATTACACATAAAATGAATATAACAGTATTCTAAAAGGCAGAGAGAAGATAGCAGAGCAGGCTACAGATCCTGGAAAACAACATGGTGGTAAATTCCCTGGGTTTTCTTTCTGCCTCATACATCCCCAACTTGGAGTAAAAGAAGCTGGAAACTCTGGAAATCAATAGGCACAGGCAGAAAAATTTAAAAGTCTCAAGAGAAACCTGCTCTCTAGCCAAGGAAGAAAAAAGACAGCCTGGAAAAACACCACAGAAAAGGCTGCAGTCCACAACTGGGGCTTAGCCTGGGAGGGTTCCTGGCTCTGCCCAGGGAAGAATTCAAAGACAAGCTGGTGGTGTTTGACAGCAACTTTTATTGAAGTGACAGTATATAGCAGCAGCAGAGGTACTGTTCCTTGCAGAACAGGGCTAGGCAGTCTGCCCAGAGTAGCAGCTCAGAGGCAGTTCTGCAGTCATATTTATACCCATTTATATGCAAATTAAGAGGTAGATTATATAGCAATTTCTTTAAAAAGGGTGGTAACTTCTGGGTCATTGGGTCATTGCTGTGGAAAGGGGCAGTAACTTTCAGTGTTGCTATGGCAATGGTAAACTGGCATGGAACACTGGAGGATGTGTCTTATGGAAAGCTGCTTCCACCATGTCCCTCTTTTAGCTAGTCCTCAATTTGGTCCAGTCTCTGAGTCCTGCCTCCTACCTCAATATCTCAAGGGTTCAGCTTTTTACTCCATCTCATTACATGTGATTTGCAAGTCATAAATCATTGCCTTCACAATGATGTACTCTCCTTAAAGTCATAAAAGTTATAATTTTTAAGAAGTATTCAATCTTATGTAATTATTTTGTTCTGCTTGATCTTGATTTGCAGCTTCATGAACCCATTAGTTTTTTCGTTAGAGTTTTAGAAATTTTTATTTAGTCCATTGATCTCAATGGCTACAACAGGTCTCACCCGGTTTCCCAGTGGTCTTTTGATTTGCTTAGTTTCTTGGCCTCAGGCTTGGCCTCTTGGTTCAAAATCATTGTACAAAATAAATTCGTTATGCTCCTGTTGGTTTTACTTTGTATTATTTCCTTTAAACTTTGGACCTAACTGTGTCCGGCCCCAATTCTACAGAAACAACACTCCTGATAGAATAATGCTGGGCCAGTGCTTCAAATGATAACCAATACTTATGGAACCAACAAAATTGAACTTAACAGTGGACTCCAGGAAGATTTAGCCTGAAAGCCACTTTCTCCAGGTCAGGCTTGTTGCTCAAATGTGGCTGAAAGTGTTTTGATACTGACTCCTAGTCGCCAATCACTTCTTCCCAATGTGAGACCAGACCAACAATCCAGGACAGGTGCATCTCAGCACCAAGGGACAATTAAAACCAACCCACAGGAGAGTCGATCAGTGATGCTTTCAGAGAAATGTGGAAGTTGTAAGATCTAAACTAGAGTAACTTGTGTCAAGCCTTGGCAAGTGGAACAGGGCAGACCCATGAAGGCAGGGCTCTCACACATGATTTGCTGGATAACAGGAACTATCGAAAGAAATTTTTCCAAACCACAGTTTACTACATGGACAGCTTACACAAAGACAGCTAGCAACACAAGGACAGCTAACCACTTATACAAGAACACTTGCCTGACATGTTGTCTCACAAACCCAACCCAAAATGACAAAGGACCCCTACAACCTCCCAGAATGGTTTAAGAGCAAAATAAAGAACTAAAACATTCCCTCTCACTGGCCTGAAACAAGGCTTCTGGACACCCCCACCTTTTCTTCACAACCTGCATATGAGAAGCCTGGACTTCCACCCCTCCTGACAGTAACACAGTATCCCTCTACTCCTCTGCTGGAGGGGGGTCAGAGAAGACCTAGTGGAGAGTCAGCCCAACAGTAACAAGGCTACTCCCATTGTGGTGTCAGTGGAGGCCACATGAGGAGCAGAACTCATACCCCCACCCATCAGGACCACGGAGCAGCCCACCATAGGTGTCAGTGATAGCTGACGGAGGAACCAAAACTTCTACTTCTATGAGCAGTAATAAGGTGATAATCCTACTTCCCCAATTATATTAGTACCAGATAAAGTAGAGCAAACAAAATTACCAGAGACTAAAAGAGGGACATTATATAATAATGCAAGGGTCACTCCATCAAGAAAACATGGCCCTCAAAAATGTGTATGCATCAAAAAAACAGAGCTGCAAAATATGTGAAGCAAAAACTGATAGAACTGAAAGAAGAGATAAACAAATCCACAATTACAATTGGAAACTTCAGCTCCCTTTCTCAACAATTGATAGAACAACTAGACAGAAAATCAGCAAGGATATAGAACTCAACAATGCCATCAACCAACAGGATCTAATAGACATTTACTGAACACTTCACCCAGCAATGGAGAATACACTTTCTTTCCAAATACATACAGAACAAATACCAAGGTAGACCATATCCTGAATCATAAAACAAATCTCAACAATTTTAAAACAATTGCAAGCATACAGAGTTCTCAGACCGCAATGTTCTCAGACCACAATGGAATCAAACTGGAAATCAATAACAAAAAGATAACGAAACTCTCCAAACACTTAGAAACTAAACACACTTCTAAACAATCCATGGGTCAAAAAGAAAGTCTCAAGGGAAATCAAAAGTACATTGAACTGAATGAAAATACAAAAACAACATATCAAAATTTGTGGGACAGACCTAAAGCAGTGCTAAGAGAAATGCATAGCACTAAATACATCCATTAGAAAAGAAGAAAAATTTGGCATCAATAATATAATCTCCCACCTCGAGAACTTAGAAAAAGAAGAGCAAAATAAAACCAAAGCAAGTAGAAAGAAGGACATCATAAAGATAAGAGGAGAAATCAATGAAATTGAAACAGAAAAACAATGCAGACTGTCAGTGAAACAAAGAGCTGGTGATTTTAAATTACCAATAATATTGACAAGCTTCTAGAAAGCCAACCAAGAAAAAAAAGGGAGAATACACAAATTAAACTGTAGACATGAAAAAGAGATAGTGGTTGCCAGGAGTTGAGGAGTGGGAAGTGCAAAGGAAGGGGGTTTGGCTATAAAGAACATCAGAAGGGATCCTTCTGGGAAGAAAATGTTCTGTATCTTGACTGTTATCAATGTTATTATCTTGGTTGTGATATTTTACTGTAGTTTTATAAGATGTTATCTTACAAGTGATAAGGGGGGAAACTGGGTAAAGGATACACATGTTTTCTCTCATTAGTTCTTCCAACTGCATGTGAATTTACAATTACCACCAAAAAAATCATTTTTTTAAAAAAGAAGCATTCTTCTCTCACTTAAAAAAAACACAAAATATTACCTCATTCTAGTAAATGAGAATCTACCACAGGCGATCATAAAAAATGGTATATAAAAATGTTTTAGATATGATTATTTTACAATTTTACAAAAATATATCTTTCCTGAAGTCTACTTAACGAATATAATATTCTCTTGGAAAGTTATTATAACATTTATATATTAAGTTTTACTTGAATTCAGAAAGGATCACAAGGATATGTTTTTTAAAAATGAATTCCCTTCTAGGCTAGTGTGGTGGTTAATTTCATGTAGCAACTTCGGTGGGCCATGGGTGCCCAGATTACATTTGTTTCCGGTGTGTCTGTGTGTCTGTTTTCATCCAAGATTAACGTTTGAATCAGTAGACTCAGCAAAGCAGATTGCCCTCCCGCAGTGTAACTGGGCCTCACCTAATTTGTTGAAGGTTTCAATTGAACAAAAGGCAGAGGAAGAAGGAATTTGCACCCTTTTTTTCCCTTCCTGGCAAGATTTCATCTCATCTTCTCTAGCCCTCAAAGTGAGATTTATGCCATCAGCTCCCCTGGTTCTCCGACCTTCAGACTTGGACTGAATTATACCACTAGATTTCCTGGATCTTCAGCTTACTTATAGTAAATCCTAGTACTTCTCAGCCTCCATATTTTGTAAATCACTTCCTCATAATAAATCTCTTTGTATATATATCCCACTGGTTCTGCTCCCTGAAGAACTCTAATACAGCTAGCCATTCTATTTTCCGTAGTCTGAGAGAAAACTGAGCTGGTCTATAAGAAGGAATTTTGCTTGGAATTCAAGGTTTCTCATATACTCCAGTGTGAATGGGCCAAGTAACAAATCAATTTTATGAACTCTCTACTCCACGTTTTCCCACAGGCCTCAAAAAAGTTCATATGAACTTATAATTATTTTATTTTCCTTTTCTTAAATGCCAATGTCACTCTCACGAGTGTGATTCCCTTGAGAGTAGCTGAAGCTTTTATGTTATAAAGGAGGTTTAACAATGAAAACATGTTTTTAATTATTTAGAATGTATTGTCTGTAATATTGCTTTAAAATAAAGGAATCTGTTATAATAAACATTATAGTTTTGAGAAAAATATTATTGAATGATCTACATTTAAATTATGAACCATGAAACTATTTTTGTTTAGTCCTTTTTTAATTCAACATAAAAAAAGAAAAACAGATAAGATATACATCATAAATATATACACAAACACACACAAGGAAGCATGCATACTCACACAGACACTACACACACACAGACCCACACACACCCAATATGAAAATGTCTTGGCTTCTTAAGTTTTTAATCCTTTCATATAATGAACTCTAATTCAAACTAAATCTGAAGATCAGTTGATTTTGCATATTTGGCTACAAATTCTAAAAATTCCCATGACCCTGTTCATGCAAGAAGCAAATTGAAAATGATTTAAGAAAAACTTGTATCTATCTGTGGTGTGGCTCATACACAGTTAAATGAAAACATTAAGAATGCGATCACATTGAGCTGTCATCCTTCAAAGCTATTACTCATCCTTTTCTCTTATATTTTAATTAACTACATGTGAATTTATTATAGATATTTGTAGAGCTCCAATTATACTTAGAAACAAAGCGCAGTTAAATTTTTAAGAGTCATATAATGATTACAGAGACAAAAAACCAATTAGCAGTTGCCAGGTGTTTCGGGGAAGGGAGAAGTAAGTGGTTGTGGCTATGAAGGATTCCTGTGCTGGAACTATTGTATATCTTCACTGTGGTGGTGATCATATGCAACTTTACGTGTGATAAAACTGCATAAACTAAATACACGTGCACACACACAAGTATGTATAAAACCAATGAAATCTGCATAAGGCAGAGGGATTATATCAATGTTAATTTCCTGATTGTAATATTGTACTATAGTAATGAAAGATGTTACCATTGAGAGAAACTACATGAAAGGTATTTAGTATCTGTATTACTTCTTACATTGCATGTGAATCTATGCAATGTATTGCAATGTAATGCAATCTCAAAATACAGATTTTTAAAAATTCATCTGCTAAAGTTTTTAAGGAATTGTTTAGTTTAATGATTATAACCATGAAAAACACCAATTAAATTTTAAGTTAATTATAAATTAAGTGCAATATAGTATTTTGAGCTAAAGTAAGGTCAAATATATTAAGACTACTTCATTAGCAAAAAAAAAAAAAATTGAGTGCAACATTCTGTTGGCAAATATGTGTGGAAAAAAAAAGCCTCATACAATGCTCGTGGGAATGTAAAATGTTTCAACTGCTATGGAGAAGAAATAGGCAAAATTGAAAAAGTCCTAAATGTACATTTATCTTTTGACTTCACTTTTTTTTTCTTTTTTTTTTTATTATTATACTTTAAGTTTTAGGGTACATGTGCACAACGTGCAGGTTTGTTACATATGTATACATGTGCCATGTTGCTGTGCTGCACCCATTAACTCGTCATTTAACATTAGATATATCTCCTAATGCTATACCTCCCCCCTCCCCCAACCCCACAACAGTCCCCAGAGTGTGATGTTCCCCTTCCTGTGTCCATGTGTTCTCATTGTTCAATTCCCACCTATGAATGAGAACATGTGGTGTTTGGTTTTTTGTCCTTGCGATAGTTTGCTGAGAACGATGGTTTCCAGCTTCATCTATGTCCCTACAAAGAACATGAACTCATCCTTTTTTATGGCTGTATAGTATTCCATGGTGTATATGTGCCACATTTTCTTAATCCAGTCTATCATTGTTGGACATTTGGGTTGGTTCCAAGTCCTTGCTATTGTGAATAGTGCTGCAATAAACATACATGTGCATGTATCTTTATAGCAGCATGATTTAAAAAACAGGCAACGGGGAAAGGATTCCCTGTTTAATAAATGGTGCTGGGAAAACTGGCTAGCCATATGTAGAAAGCTGAAACTGGATCCCTTCCTTACACCTTATACAAAAATTAATTCAAGATGGATTAAACACTTAAATGTTAGACCTAAAACCATAAAAACCCTAGAAGAAAACCTAGGCAATACCATTCAGGACATAGGCATGGGCAAGGACTTCATGTCTAAAACACCAAAAGCAATGGCAACAAAAGCCAAAATTGACAAATGGGATCTAATTAAACTAAAGAGCTTCTGCACAGCAAAAGAAACTACCATCAGAATGAACAGGCAACCTACAGAATGGGAGAAAATTTTTGCAACCTACTCATCTGACAAAGGGCTAATACCCAGAAACTACAATGAACTCAAACAAATTTACAAGAAAAAAACAAACAACCCCATCAAAAAGTGGGCGAAGGATATGAACAGACACTTCTCAAAAGAAGACATTTATGCAGCAAAAAAACACATGAAAAAATGCTCAGCATCACTTGCCATCGGAGAAATGCAAATCAAAACCACAATGAGATACCATCTCACACCAGTTAGAATGGCGATCATTAAAAAGTCAGGAAACAACAGGTGCTGGAGAGGATATAGAGAAATAGGAACACTTTTACACTGTTGGTGGGACTGTAAACTAGTTCAACCATTGTGGAAGTCAGTATGGCGATTCCTCAGGGATCTAGAACTAGAAATACCATTTGACTCAGCAATCCCATTACTGGGTATATACCCAAAGGATTGACTTCACTTTTAGGGATTTACATTTAAGTTATAGCTTCAACAATATGAAAATACATAAAGACTATACAGTGTAGTATTATTTATACATGTAAAATATTAGATAGAAACAAACTAAATGCCCACACATTTGGTAATTCTATAAAATAGGCTATTATGAAGCTATAAAAAAGAGTGAGAAAACTCTATGAACTAACATGATTTCCAGGATGTATTGTGAAGTAAGAAAAACAAAATGCAGAGTATAAATTGAATGCTACCTTTTGTGCAAAAAAAGAGGGAAAATATACAGATACACTTTTGTAAAACAAAACTCAAACAAAGATAAATCAGAAAACTATGAAATTTTTTATCTTATTTCTCCCTTTAAGTGGAATATTTCTAACTATCTCATTTAGTATAATGTTTATGATAATATTTTCTAAGTACCTTTTTTCAAAGTAAATATTCCCTTTTATGCTTATATTATTAAGAATTTCTTTCATGGATGGGTGTTAAAGTTTATCAATTTTTTTTCTGTATTTGCTGGAATGATATTTGTGGTATATTATCATTCTCATACATTGTTGGAGTTGGTTTGCTATTATTTTGCTTTTGATTTTTTCATTTATACTCACTAATAAAATTTGCTAAAATTCTTCCTCCTTAAAAAAAAAATTGAGTGCAAAAGAAATCATGCATTAGGTAGTCCCTCACAACTTATATAGGCTCCTGAAAATATGAGATATTCCCTTTATCGTCCTTTGATAAGTATATGGTATATTTCTTCATTTATTTAATGTTTATATTGTTAAGCCTTAGTAAAGCTTTTTTTGTCATATAGGTTCAGCATAATTCTTCTATTCATTTCTAGTTATTTTATTTTTGATCACTATTACTAATAGGATATTTTTATTATGCTAAGTGGTAGCTTTTTTACACATAACAAAGCTGTTTTATTTCCTATTTTTAATGTCATTCTTGGTGACATTACTGAACTCTTTTTAGTTTTAATAGTTTCTAGTAAATTCTCATGGCTTTCTTATAAAAGCACCACTAACATCTGCAAATAACAGAATCAACAGAATAAAGCCAAAATTGCTCATAAGGTATTTGTATTTTAACATAGTTAAAATTGATTTTTCATGTTTTGCAATGATAAGCAAGACTGATCTACTTCTGTGATATTTTGCCTTTCTTTCTCCCCTCAAGATATGGTTGACTTGCACAGTTACTCCTGGATTTTCTATGTAGATTTTCTTATTTTATCCAGCTTATTCTAACGACGTTCTCCTCCTGTTAGACCATAGATTCCCACCTTTGTAGCCGGGCATGGTGGCATGTGCCTGTAATCCCAGCTACTCGGGAGGCTGAGGCAGGAGAATCGCTTTAACCCAGGAGGAGGTTGCAGTGAACTGAGATTGTGCCATTGTACTCCAGCCTGGGCGAGAGGGTGAGACACCATCTCAAAAAAAAAAAAAAAAAAAAAGATTCCCACCTTTGAACAGTACTTCTCTCTTAACAAGTACTTGTGTCAGTACTTTTCTCTTAACAAGTACTTGTATCAGTACTTCTCTCTTAACAAGTACTTGTGTTTTTATGACCAGCTTTATTGTAACAAACAGACCTGGAATTTTTCAAATAAATAAATCCATGTCTTTTCAACACCATTTCTTGCAAATGAACTAGATTGCCTCCAAGAGAAAAAACATCTAGCTACACCCCAGTTACAAATTTTGGCATAGAAATTTTCTCTCTCTTCTTTCTTTATACACAAGCCTAGTTACTCGGCTTCCAGGATTATAGCAAAAAAGACTAATTTTACAATGTATGTAAAATGGATCCTTAATGCATTTCAAGAGATAAATAATGAAATCTAGGAAGGACATTTTGGCAGCTTTAACAAATTTCCTGAAACTAATACGAGATTCATCCATCACTACTGAATTATAAACCCCTTCTAAAAAAGAAAAAAAAAAAGTACCAAAGATCAAGAGACTCCTGTTAGACCTAAAACTAAACTCTTTTTTTCTTCATCCCTTCTTTCTTTTCCAATCTTCATTGAGAGGTACATTGCATTAGTCAGGGTTCTCTAGAGGGACAGAACTAATGGAATAGATATATATATATAAAAGGGAGTTTATTAAGTATTAACTCACCAATCACAAGGTTCCACAATAGGCCATCTGCAGGCTGAAGAGCAAGGAGAGCCAGTCCGAGTTCCAAAACTGAAGAACTTGGAGTCCAGTGTTCAAGGGCAGGAAGCAACCAGCATGGGAGAAAGATGTAGGCTGGGAGGCTAGGCCAGTCTCTCTTTTCACATTTTTCTACCTGTTTATATTCTAGCCATGCTGGCAGCTGATTGTGACCACGCAGCTTAAGGGTGGGTCTGCCTGTCCCAGCCCACTGACTCAAATGTTAATCTCCTTGGGAAATACCCTCACAGACACACACAGGATCAATACTTTGTATACTTCAATCCAATCAAGTTGACCCTCAGTATTAACCATCACATACAGAACGGCAGATAGCTTGAAAAAGTAGTTCACCTAATTTCAACATTTTAGCCCTGAGCTCAGAAAAATCACAGTAAGCTTTATCATGGCTAAGCCATAGTAGGGCAAGTCAAAGAATGCGGCTTCTATTTCTGACAAAAATTTAAAGAACTGATGATAATTAAATTCGTAAGGGTGAACAAAGTTGGCCATTGACATTATTGGTTCAATAACACATGATATATTCAAATATTTCCTACAAAGTGCTTGCAGATAAATAATACAATAAATAACCACTGATTTTAAATGCTTTATATTTTCATGAGCTTTTGATTGGTCTTCCACACAAAGGTTTAACACCATCATTTTTAACACATCTTAGCACACTCCATTTCAGGTTGAACTAAATTAGTCATTTTCTCAAATTCTTTGAAAATGTTCTCCCACACAGACTATTTTTCAAGGCAAACGCTTCAGTAAACCAAACTCAGCCTTGACTCCTCAAATAAACAACTGATTAATATCGGTAACATTTGTTACCGATATTACTCATCAAGGGCCAAGGAAAACCCCTTAAAATCATTTGCTTTGTTTTTTAATTGATTATTGATGTTGCTACAACATCCTCAACTCTATTCTTTTCAAAAGGTAAGTAGTTTTAAACTAGTTATTTTCTCTAGACACATTTCATGCCTGCTACAATCAAACATGATTTAACCCATTTATTAGTTCACCATTGGTAAATGGCTTTCCTCGCTTAGCTAACAAATGAGAACCTTACTTTGAACTTTACTTTTATTGCAGCCTCATTTTTTAAAAGAAGTTATGTGATGAGATATCTCATCTTAAGTTTTCTAATTTTTTCTGACTGAATGCTGTGCTATCAGCTGGGAATATTGTAATGATTGCTTAATCTGGGAATGTCAACATATATTGTATTCTATTAGCACAGCTGTGGTGTCACTGAATAATAAACACAATGCTTTTCCATTTTATTTGATAGCAAGAAAAATCCACATACACTGTGCCTTTAGAAGAAGAATATTTAATCCATTTTTCTCTTCTTATTTTGACATGATGGGTTCTCCCTGGTAGTGAAAAAAGTGAAGTGAAAATGTAGAGCAATACATGTAGCACTTGAAATGTGTCAAGTTATGACTGAGTCACTGCAATTCAGAACACACCAAACAGCCATGTGAAGCGGTAGTAGGTGAATGAATGTGGCTGTGTTCAAATAAAATTTTATGAACACTGAAATTTTAATTTTATTTAATCTTCACATCTACAAGATATTATCCTTTTAAAATACAATAAAATCTCCTTTTAAATGTTTTAAATGTTAGAGTAGTTTTAGATTTACAGAAAAAAATTTAGTTATATGATAGTACAGTTCCCATAAACACTGTTTCCCCTTATTAAAATCTTATATTAGTAGGTATATTTGTCATAATTAATGAATCAATATTGATCTATTGTTATTCACTAAGTCGATACTTTATTCAGATTTTCTTAGTTTTTACCTAATGTCCTTTGTCTGTTCTGGGGTCTCATCAAGACACCACATCACGTTTAGTTGTCGTGTCTCCTTAGGTTCTTCTAGGTTGTGATAGTTTCTCAGGCTTTCCTCATTTTTAATTATCTTAATAGTTTTGAGGAACACTAGTCAGACATTTTGTCCCACAGTTGGGGTTTTTTTTTTATGGTTTTCTCATCATGGAACTGGGCCAATATGTTTTGAAAAGGAAGACCACAGAGCTAAAGTGCCACTCACCTATCAAGAGTGCAAGCTATCAACATGACTTCACTCTTAATGTTAACCTCCATCCTTCTTCTGATTTTTATTCAATGACTTAAAAATGTAAAAATCATTCTTAGCTTATGAGGCATAGAAAAACAGATGATGGAATGAATTTGGATAACAGACCATAGTTCGTCCATTTTTGTTATAGTGGATAAAAATTTTGGAATAAAGTTTGAGAACTGAGGATATATCAACCCAAAATTACTTATTCTAATAGATATTCTAATAGAAAAAAAAACTGAAAAAAAATTCACTATCCTCATTAGCTGACAAAGGACTCAAAAGATAATCAGAAAAAGAAATAGTACAATGGTTATTGCTTTTATTGAACTTGGGGGAATACTATAAGGAATGTAACCATGTAGGATATATTATATCTATACATGGACAAGACTGAATACAAAAATATCATTAACTACTATTGTCACCAGATATATTAAATGGGCTATGGAGTGAATGTTACCTCCACTTTTAGTTGCTTTTAACAGAGCAGGAGCACTGTCATCTTGGACAAACACCACCATTTTAAGTTCTAGCTCCCTTTCTAACCTCAAGCATTTCAAGGAAATCACTTCTCTTCTAAACAAGCAACCAGAAAGAGCAGACAGTAAAACAAAGATAAGACAGCTCGGGCACAGAAGGAGGGGGAAAGTCTCTTGAGTAACCACCAAACTTCACACTCATACAATGAGCCCCAGTAAAACAGTGGGCCATAGTAAGCATATTCCTTTCCCATTAGGTGCACTAAGATAGGGAAGCTAAAAGCAGACTTGGGGGACATGCCTGCAGCTGCAGGAAGATGTATGGGAACAAACACAAAAGCCTTCCCTCCCAGATAAGCAAGACAAAGAGGTTCAGAAGCAGTCCAAGCCTGTGATAAGCTCTCCCACCCTGAACCCTTAAATACTCTTAGTCTGTAAGAGAGCATGCTCCTGACCAAAACTGGCCAGAAACCCATCTCAGGTTTATTCTCCAAAATAAACCTGTCTTTGAGTGTTGAGCCACTTTTTGTGTTTCTTTCTTCCTTCTTCAACCCTTACACTTTTAGTTGTGACATTATTCAAGGTGGCTAATTAGGTAATACAGATAAATAAATGGTTTTCAGCAACACATAGAAAACTTCAAGAATGTAAAAATAATACATGTCCCATTTAGTCAATATTTTACATTCCATATGTTAAAAATGTTCAAAAATATAAAAATAATGGTTAATGCAGGAATAATTAAGTGTAGTTCTTGCACTATTGAAATCATAACAGTGCTCAAATTCCATTTTGAAGTAACTCACTTTATAGTTCCTGAGCACTGAATCATTTTTACACTTTCATTCCTTAAAGCCAAATTTTTCTTTCTGTACATCAGTGACACTTGATAGTGTCAAATGCTGTCTCTGGTAAGGTTGGCTCTTGGAGTTTCTGTAATCATGACTTCTATGTAGCTGTGTCTGAAATTGCTAGAGTGGCACCACATGGGGAGCACATACCATGATAATAATACTCCAAGATGAAAGGAGGACCACTTTCTCAAGGTTCAAGTGCTGACCCTCTGTCATTTGTAATATAATTTAATGAGTTCAAATTGCCAGTCTTTTACATTGTTTATAAACATTCTGTGTGTGTGTGGTCACTTTTTAAACAAATAAAGATGAAATAACTACATCTGTGTTTATATTTTATATGAGCAAATAAATTATGGAGAAAGAGGTGGAAGATACACAGTATTATCTGAGTGGGATTGAGAGGAGATGGGACAGTAGTGAGAGAGAAAGAGAATGAGTACATCAGACAGGAAAATAGTCATAGGAAAACGGAAAAAAAGTGGATCGTATAATGTCAAGTGAAAATATATATAAAATTTCATTTATGACATAATTGAAAGTATGTATTAATTGAATAGGCACATAGACAAAGACTAAATAGAAATGTGGGTAGTTTCTGCTTTTGATCCCTGTTATATGTATATAGTAAAAACACTCTTTTTAAAGCTAGCTCTGTTGATAACCTGAAAAAATATGAATCTCTGGTATGCTGGAACTCTAAACCTTATACTCCTGACATGATAAAATGAGACCCAGAATTTTGCCACTTATCTGTGGCCACCCAGCTAATTTATAGTAAAACATGGACTACAGCCAGGTGTCCTATCTCCCAGTACAGTGTCCTCACACAGGACTACCTCTGCCTTTCAAGGCTATTCTATGGCAGCTCTACTCAGTGATGGAGTTCATTTCATGGGGAAATGAAATCAGCCAATGATTATCACTCTAGAAATAGTGTTGACCTGTTTTTGGACATGACAAATCATCAAGAAGACTGTTTCCTGCCAGCAATTGGCAACGAGAATCTGAGATTACAGAAAATCAGGCTGAAGGCCAAATTATAGATCTACACATAATAGCAACAGTGGCCAATGTTCTATTCATTTCTAACTAGTGTCACTCCCTCTAGGCAACACATCTGTCATGCAGCACAGCTGTGCGATCCTGGGAGACAATAACAACTGGGAAAAGTAAAGTGGTAATATCCATCAGCAAGAAGGAAACAAATTTTGAGCAAAAGCAATGAGGAAGTTAGATATTGATCAAGTACTTATATTAATAAATGTAATATTATAACAGCTATCAGTGTTATGAAGAAAATGTCCAATTGCTATCAGAAAAAATATGGGTTCTGAAGGAGAAGCCATAAGAAATAAAAGGAAGAGAAAATAGCCTCGCAAAATTCTCACACACATACACACCCCATTTAAAAGCCTTCAGGAGTTCTCACTAATGCTTAGAAATAATCTTAATCTAGTAATCATTCCATTAAAAATAACTTAACTGATCTGCTAATAAAAGAAGAGGAAAGAGCTGACATCTTTTGTTATCAGGCACCTTTAAGCTTTTTGTTTGTATATTTTTAAATTCAAGACTCACATTCTATAAGCAGATGTCACTATAATGCTTATTCTATGAGTAAGTCCTATTTTACAGTGGAGCCAGTGGAGACAACCAAGAGATGAAATTAACTGCCTAAAGTCACATGGCTGTTTAAAAATTTAATGAATAACCCAGAGAAAAGAAAAAAACAAAACAGAGGGGAAAGAAAGGACAAGATGGGTTCCAGTAGATGACAAAACCAATTGAAGTTCAAGACAGGAAAATAATGAGATGCATGAATGCCTGTTGAAAATATTTTATTTTGTCACAAAGAATTGAAGAAGTTCTGGGAATATGAAACCTACTCTCTGTGCATTGGCAAGAAAGAGCCATACCTGGGACCCTTCCATCTCACTGCTTCTGATCTACCAGGGCTGAAGAGACTACTCACAATTAATGCAGCCACCAAGAAGCCCATTCGTCAGGGATTTAAGACTTCCTTATAACTAGAAGACAAATGGAAATAGTCCTGGTTGTCAACAGAAAAGAATGAGAACAAACCAATTCTCTTATCTTTAACTACAATAGTGTTTGTGGCAATAAACACAGTATAGAGATAATCAACTGTTGAGTTTCCATTTCATTCTGCCAAAGACAGTCCCTAGTTTCCACTTTGGAGAATCTGCCTATATTCTAGGACTTGGCATGATCTCAGCTCACTGCAACCTCTGCCTCCAGGGTTCAAGTGATCCTCCCACCTGAACCTCCCAAGTAGCTGGAACTACAGGTGTGTGCCACCATGCCCAGCTAATTTTTGTATTTTTAGTAGAGACGGTGTTTCACCATGTCGGCCAGGCTGGTCTCGAACTCCTGACCTCAAGTGATCTGCCCGCCTCAGCCTCCCAAAGTGCTGGGATTACAGGCATGAGCCATTGCGCCCAGCTGTCCTCATTCTTAACTCCACCAGTAATAGTTTTGACAGTTCTGTTTATTATCACCACAATTTGCAATTAACACATGCATTGAGATGCAGAGTGTAGGCCTACTTGATTTATTGATTTATCCCAGTTTATCTCTATACCCCACTCCTACTTCTCTACCTCCCATATACAAGCATTTATGTGAGACACACACACACACACACACACACAATCTTTTATCTGAATATGTTCATAAAATATATATTACTGTTTTTTGTGCATGTATTTTAATGTATGTAAATGATATCATATCGTATATCCTATTGTTTCTGTGTCACATGTTATCCTGTTTTTACGATCTTGTCCATGCTGATTTGTGCACATTTAAGCCATTGCTTTTTATTGCTGCACAATACCCCATTATAAACACCCAGATTGTCCCTAATTCTCTAACACCACAGAATTACTGCAAGGATCATTATAGACCTGGGTGAGAAATTCCCTGGGATAGAGACTCGGGGCGAAGATTGCTGGGACAGAGGACATGTGTATACATAATATCACTAAGCAGTGCCCAGCTGATCTCCACAATGAGGGTACCAGTAGGAGGGGTGGGCCCCAGAGGTAAAAGCCAGAGTATAAATCATGGCTGCTTGTGTAAGTTGAGTATATTATCTAACATCTGATAGCCCCATTTTCTCATTTATAAAAATGAGAACAATTACAGTGCCCATCTCATAAAGTTACTGTAATAATTAAATGAAAGAATCAAGTACTTAGCACAGTATTTGGTACTTGGCAAGTAGCATTACTGATTACCATTTTTCCATACCCAGAAAGAGATTTCTGATTTTCTAGTAGGCTCTGAATCTTCATACTGGAAGGTCAACAGTAGGAATTCTAAGACCTGGTCATTTTTTCACAGCATGGGACTCCTCTGATGGGCAATCTTTCCCCCAGGGTTCTCCTTTGAGTTGGACAAAATTTTGTCAGATTTGCTTGCCAGTCTGAGGTTACCCCTGTCCAATCCTTCTCCCTCTCCCTTTCAACTTTCACAAGCATTACCTCCTCCCCTAATAAACCTCTGGCACCCCAATTCCATCCCACAGTCTTTTACCAGGAGGATCCACTAACACAGTAAAGAAAATACTGAACATGTTTATATAGTGGTCCTCATTACCATGTGATAATCTGACTATAGAAAATGCATTGCTGGGCTCTGTAATGATGTATGAATGCATGGGTTTTGAACTGTGCATTGAGACAAAAGTATATCTTTACCAACCAGAAACCACAGAGACCCTTAAAACAATTGATGAGCACTGGTCTATATCATCTATTTTATGGTGTGATCCAATGTTTACTGAATACTAAATATTTACTCTACACAAGCTCATTCTGCCTGGGTGAGTTCCCTTTGGTTTTCTATCAATATGTTATAATTTTTTTGAAATATCTGTGTTAGCTAGCAATATATTCATCATTAACTGGGTATGCTAAAAAAATTAATAAAGCCAGGCTCATTTTTCATAAATACCTTGTCTCTCATACTTCAGCTAATAATATCAGCAATTGATATTTGAAGTAAATAATACCCAGAATGTATTTAGTCTCTATTATACTCCAGGTTAACTCATGGAATTTCAGAGTAGAGAATGACTGTAACCTAAAGTAATAAACCAAGACTTATAGAATTAAAAGAATCTTAGACCAATATGACTCTTTTGAAGATGAAGAAACTGAAGGTCATAAAATGTGTCAGTTTGTCAATGTAAATCACTTGAATTTAACCTCCAGATTTTGTTTAAAATGTCAAAAATTTGGCAAACGTAATATAATACTACAAACTGTCCTTTTATGCAATTCATAATCTATAGATATAAATGGAAATCCGTGTAAAGCAATGATTTTCAACCAGGAGTGATTTTGCCTTCCAAAGTATGTATAGCCACATCTAGAGACATTTTTGGTTGTCTCAGTTAGGGGGAGGGGTGCTACTGGCATCTAGTGGATAGAAGAGACGGGGTGGCGCTAAATACCCTGCAATATACAGGACAACACACCCACCCTCACCAAAACAAAGAATTATTATATATGTCCCAAAATGTCAACAATGCCAAGGTTGGGAAACCCTGGTTTAAAGTTACAGAAAAAGTATTCGGTGTCCTGATTGTTTTATTGAAAGCAAAAGAAAATATTCTGCCCACAATCCCATGGTGATTTATTTATTATTTATTTCTCTCTCTCTCTCTCTCTCTCTCTCTCTCTCTCTCTTTCCTTTCTTCTCTTTCTTTCTTTTCTTTTCTTTCTTTCCTTCCTTCAAGACAGGGTCTCACTTTGTTGCCAGGCTGGAGTGCAGTGGCATGATCATAGCTCAGAGCAGCCCCGAACTCCTGGGCTCAAGAGATCCTCCCGTCTCCCAAAGTTCTGGGATTACAGGCATAAGCCACCACACCAAGCCTTTTTTTTTCTTATTGTACTAAATAATACCTCTCCATTTCCTTATAAAAAGTAATCTAGAACACTAAATAAAATAAATGGTTAGAGTTCAGTTGCCTCTTGTATACAAGAAGATGCCATTTTTAAGCATATTATCCAAATATCTTATGAGATAAAAATGTAAGAAGTATAGTAGAGATTACCAGAGTTCTATAAAGATCATGGAAATTCATCACCAAATTTTTTTCCATGCATTCATATTCCTTCTGGTAACTTGATGAATTTTTTCAGGTTTAAGTGTACCTTACTTTCAGCTATCCATTGCTAATATTATTAGTTAATGTATGACACGCAAATTGTTTAGTTTATTAACAAAATTTATTTATTAACAAAATAAATCTACATGAAACATCTTGGTCATGTTAAGTAAAGCCCACTTTTAGCGTGGCACCTAGCCTAGAAATCCCCTTTAAGTTTTAATGTCTCTGGTTATGACTTTAACAGATAGGTTTTTAAAACTGCACTTTTAGAATAATTGAAATTTAAACTAGTCATCTGAAAGCCGAGAACATAGTATTAAGTTTAGACAGTATCAATACATAAATCACTGCTTTAAATTCTCACGGTGAAATAATTTTTTAATTGGGCCTTCATTTGACGGTCTAGGTGCACCCCCTACCGAACCGGAGAGAAATACCTTGATTCGGTTTAAATTCACAGGGCTCTTGAACTGCATAACATCCACCACTACACGCATCTCTCTAGCTCATCTGAAAAGCTGACTGTAAACCCTACATTTGATTTGACTCAAAAAAAAAAAAAGTGCGTATGAACTGTGCCTTGCACATTAAAGAGGCTTCATTGTGAAAGATCGCCCAGAAAATCTCTAAATGATATTAGCAGTACAAAAGTGACAGCCACCGCTTCTTAACATTAACAAATGAACTGTATTTTGGTATTTTTATTCTGTCTCCTAACTTGAATGTATGTGATTCTGTATCACAGACAGCCAATCATTCTTTCAGAGAGTGGTCACAATCGATCCTGTAAGTTTAAATTCTCAAAAGCGATGGTAAATTACCAGCAGACAAAAGTCATTTCGATTAATTAAATGGGGACCACGGAATTTAAGAGTAAGAAAAGTTCCTTCACCTTCCCAGCCTCACACTCTTGATCCACGACTCCGCTGTTCGGAAATATCCCCTTACTTTGCGGATGCCAGGATGCTGATCTAAACAGTGCCGGCCCCAGGACATCACTCCACTAAAGCAGATCTTTGAAGCTCCACTAATTGCCTGCCAGCACCTGCCGGGTACGCCTCGGTGCGTGCCGGGGCGTGTGTGGACGTGTGAACATGAATGAGCTCTCGCGCGCACCTGGCCTCCGTGTCGCTAAACCTGAGTCCCCGCCGGAGGCTCCGCGAAAACAGGTGTCGCGGAGCACTGGCTCTTACCTGGGCTCTGGCCAGGAGGCAGCTGCCGAGCATCAGCCAACCCCAGACGTGGAGCGACGCCCCCAGCCCGGCCATGCACGGAACGGCTGTAGGAAGAAGCAGGGACCCTCCTCCAGAGCCCGGGAGAAGCTTCCAAGTCGCCAACTTGGCTGGCCCAGGGCAAACTTGTGGCCAGTAACGACGCGCAGCTGGGGTGGTCGGGCCCGGGCCACCGGCCGAGGGTGCTTGGGGTCTTGTCGCCGGAGCCACGCGCTTCTCAGAGCCCGCGTCCTGCTGCGCCGCGGCGCGAGGTTGGTCTTGTCTTCCGGAGTCCTGCACTTGACTCGCAGCCCCTCGCCGCCTGCGGCGGGAAGGGGGCGGCTCCCGCGCCAGGCGGATCCGGGTGCGCCCCGCGCGGCTGCGCTCGCGCTCCTCCTCGAAGTCACTGGGTCCCGCAGCCCAGGGGGCGGAGGGCAAAGGATCCCACGTCGCTGCTGCCGCCACCCCCGCTTCGCAATGTTTCTGCTTCCCTCCACTCCGTCCCGGGTTCCAGGGCCCTGTCTCTAGGGGCGCCCTGGGTCTTCGGGGAGTGATCCAGAAGTTTCCTCCTGTCCTGCGTGCGCTGACCATCGGCCCCGAGGACAGCGACGAGATGGCTAAAGGCCCCCGAGGTCAGGTGGGCCTTGCGTCTGGGCTGTTCGCTGGACAGTCCTAAAGCTCTCTAAAATGCTCTGATTCATTTTCTCCTAACCATTATGATAATACTCGGTGTGTGTTAAGTAGAAATAATGTATGTATTTCTTGTGGGTCAAAAGTTATTTGTGTGGTATTGTGCTTTGAATCCTGGCATTAAAAAAAGACAACTAATATTCTTTTTTTTTAGTTTATTTTTAAGTTTGACTATTTTAGACATTCATTGGCCAATTGTATTACATCCTTTTAAAATCTCTTGTTCTTGCCTCTTGAAGGAAGAAAGCCTTTGAATTCTGGCTCTGCCATGTGCTAGCTGCATAACCCTGAGCAAATTACATACTGACCTCTCTTTGTCTTAATCTCCTCAATTGTACGATGGGACAAATGAGAGAACCTCCTTTAATCAGCTCTGGATGCTATAACAAAATACCATAAACTGGGTGGCTTATAAACATCAGAGATTTATTTCTCACAGTCTGGAGGCTGGGAAGTCCAAGATCAAAGTGCTGGCAGATTCAGTGTCTGATAAAAGCCCGCTTCCTCATTGACCACTGCTGTCTTCTCATTGCAACCTCACATGGCAGAAGGGATGGGGGACCTTTCTGAGGTCTCTTTTATAAGGGCACTAATCTCAGAGCCCTCATGACCAAATCACCTCTCAAAGTCCCTGCCTAGTAAGCCATCACCTTAAGGACTAGAACTTCAACATATGTATTTTGGGGGAACATAAACATTCAGCCCACTGCTGTCCCTCAAAATTTTGTTGGAAAAGTTAAGTGAGTAAACAAACATAAAGTCCAAGGAAATGCTCAGTAAGTATTAGCTAGTATCATTAGCATTGTTTGGTGATGATGAATATTATTATTATTATTGTGATCATAGTCTGTGAATGGGCAAAGGGCTGTGGTAAGTTTGAGTATTCCCTGTTTACATAGAAAAGCACTGTCTATATTTACAATGTAAAATATTTTTCTGACATAAATACCAAAATGTTTTTCAACTTTGTTTTTGGCCCAATTTATAATATCTTGATCAGTGCAGAGGGTTTTTTTAATTTATGTATCTAAATCTAGCAATCTTTTCTTTTATAATTTCTTTTTTTTTTTTGCTCTTATTTCTTTATATTTATTAATTTATTTAATCACTCCTTGTTACAACCAAGTGAAGTAGATAATATATTATTCTCATTATTCAGATGTGTTGATTATATGAAATTACACATATTATCCCATATTATTCAGGTATGCAGTCTTGCAAAGCAGTAATCCATTAAAAAAAAGACTTTTCTCATTTTTTTTTTTTTTTTTTTTTTTTTGCCAATCAACACATATTTATTGAGCATCTATTATGTGTTGAATAGACAGTGGAGAACAAAATAGGACATGGTTTCACCCTCATGATGATTATCTGTAAATCTATGAAATATGTCCAAATCTCTACTACATTTTGTTAAGTGATTATTATATGCCAGGTACCTCTTTTTTTTTTTTTTTTTTTTTTTAATATATATATATTTTTATTATTATTATTTTTTCTTTTATTATTATTATTATTATTATCATTATTATACTTTAGGTTTTATGGTACATGTGCGCAATGTGCAGGTAAGTTACATATGTATACATGTGCCATGCTGGTGCGCTGCACCCACCAACTTGTCATCTAGCATTAGGTATATCTCCCAATGCTATCCCTCCCCCCTCCCCCCACCCCACAACAGTCCCCGAAGTGTGATGTTCCCCTTCCTGTGTCCATGTGTTCTCATTGTTCAATTCCCACCTATGAGTGAGAATATGCGGTGTTTGGTTTTTTGTTCTTGCGATAGTTTACTGAGAATGATGATTTCCAGTTTCATCCATGTCCCTACAAAGGACGTGAACTCATCATTTTTTATGGCTGCATAGTATTCCATGGTGTATATGTGCCACATTTTCTTAATCCAGTCTATCATTGTTGGACATTTGGGTTGGTTCCAAGTCTTTGCTATTGTGAATAATGCGGCAATAAACATACGTGTGCATGTGTCTTTATAGCAGCATGATTTATAGTCCTTTGGGTATATACCCAGTAATGGGATGGCTGGGTCAAATGGAATTTCTAGTTCTAGATCCCTGAGGAATCGCCACACTGACTTCCACAAGGGTTGAACTAGTTTACAGTCCCACCAACAGTGTAAAAGTGTTCCTATTTCTCCACATCCTCTCCAGCACCTGTTGTTTCCTGACTTTTTAATGATTGCCATTCTAACTGGTGTGAGATGGTATCTCATTGTGGTTTTGATTTGCATTTCTCTGATGGCCAGTGATGGTGAGCATTTTTTCATGTGTTTTTTGGCTGCATAAATGTCTTCTTTTGAGAAGTGTCTGTTCATGTCCTTCGCCCACTTTTTGATGGGGTTGTTTGTTTTTTTCTTGTAAATTTGTTGGAGTTCATTGTAGATTCTGGATATTAGCCCTTTGTCAGATGAGTAGGTTGCGAAAATGTTCTCCCATTTTGTAGGTTGCCTGTTCACTCTGGTGGTAGTTTCCTTTGCTGTGCAGAAGCTCTTTAGTTTAATTAGATCCCATTTGTCAATTTTGGCTTTTGTTGCCATTGCTTTTGGTGTTTTAGACATGAAGTCCTTGCCCATGCCTATGTCCTGAATGGTAATGCCTAGGTTTTCTTCTAGGGTTTTTATGGTTTTAGGTCTAACATTTAAGTCTTTAATCCATCTCGAATTGATTTTTGTATAAGGTGTAAGGAAGGGATCCAGTTTCAGCTTTCTACATATGGCTAGCCAGTTTTCCCAGCACCATTTATTAAATAGGGAATCCTTTCCCCATTTCTTGTTTTTGTCAGGTTTGTCAAAGATCAGATACTTGTAGATATGTGGCATTATTTCTGACGGCTCTGTTCTGTTCCATTGATCTATATCTCTGTTTTGGTACCAGTACCATGCTGTTTTGGTTACTGTAGCCTTGTAGTATAGTTTGAAGTCAGGTAGTGTGATGCCTCCAGCTTTGTTCTTTTGGCTTAGGATTGACTTGGCGATGTGGGCTCTTTTTTGGTTCCATATGAACTTCAAAGTAGTTTTTTCCAATTCTGTGAAGAAAGTCATTGGTAGCTTGATGGGGATGGCATTGAATCTGTAAATTACCTTGGGAAGGATGGCCATTTTCATGATATTGATTCTTCCTACCCATGAGCATGGAATGTTCTTCCATTTGTTTGTATCCTCTTTTATTTCCTTGAGCAGTGGTTTGTAGTTCTCCTTGAAGAGGTCTTTCACATCCCTTGTAAGTTGGATTCCTAGGTATTTTATTCTCTTTGAAGCAATTGTGAATGGGAGTTCACTCATGATTTGGCTCTCTGTCTGTTATTGATGTATAAGAATGCTTGTGATTTTTGCACATTGATTTTGTATCCTGAGACTTTGCTGAAGTTGCTTATCAGCTTAAGGAGATTTTGGGCTGAGACAATGGGGTTTTCTAGATATACTATCATGTCATCCGCAAACAAGGACAATTTGACTTCCTCTTTTCCTAATTGAATACCCTTGATTTCCTTCTCCTGCCTAATTGCCCTGGCCAGAACTTCCAACACTATGTTGAATAGAAGTGGCGAGAGAGGGCATCCCTGTCTTGTGCCAGTTTTCAAAGGGAATGCTTCCAGTTTTTGCCCATTCAGTACGATATTGGCTGTGGGTTTGTCATAAATAGCTCTTATTATTTTGAGATATGTCCCATCAATTCCTAATTTATTGAGAGTTTTTAGCATGAAGTGTTGTTGAATTTTGTCAAAGGCCTTTTCTGCATCTATTGAGATAATCATGTGGTTTTTGTCTTTGGTTCTGTTTATATGCTGGATTACATTTATTGATTTGCGTATATTGAACCAGCCTTGCATCCCAGGGATGAAGCCCACTTGATCATGGCGGATAAGCTTTTTGATATGCTGCTGGATTCTGTTTGCCAGTATCTTATTGAGGATTTTTGCATCAATGTTCATCAAGGATATTGGTCTAAAATTCTCTTTTTTTGTTGTGTCTCTGCCAGGCTTTGGTATCAGGATGATGCTGGCCTCATAAAATGAGTCAGGGAGGATTCCCTCTTTTTCTATTGATTGGAATAGTTTCAGAAGGAATGGTACCAGCTCCTCCTGGTACCTCTGGTAGAATTCGGCTGTGAACCCATCTGGTCCTGGACTTTTTTTGGTTGGTAAGCTATTGATTATTGCCACAATTTCAGCTCCTGTTATTGGTCTATTCAGAGATTCAACTTCTTCCTGGTTTAGTCTTGGGAGGGTGTATGTGTTGAGGAATTTATCCATTTCTTCTAGATTTTCTAGTTTATTTGCATAGAGGTGTTTGTAATATTCTCTGATGGTAGTTTGTATTTCTGTGGGATCGGTGGTGATATCCCCTTTATCATTTTTTATTGCATCTATTTGATTCTTCTCTCTTTTTTTCTTTATTAATCTTGCTAGCGGTCTATCAATTTTGTTGATCCTTTCAAAAAACCAGCTCCTGGATTCATTTATTTTTTGAAGGGTTTTTTGTGTCTCTATTTCCTTCAGTTCTGCTCTGATTTTAGTTATTTCTTGCCTTCTGCTAGCTTTTGAATGTGTTTGCTCTTGCTTTTCTAGTTCTTTTAATTGTGATGTTAGGGTGTCAATTTTGGATCTTTCCTGCTTTCTCTTGTGGGCATTTAGTGCTATAAATTTCCCTCTACACACTGCTTTGAATGCATCCCAGAGATTCTGGTATGTTGTGTCTTGGTTCTCGTTGGTTTCAAAGAACATCTTTATTTCTGCCTTCATTTTGTTATGTACCCAGTAGTCATTCAGGAGCAGGTTGTTCAGTTTCCACGTAGTTGAGCGGTTTTGAGTGAGATTCTTAATCCTGAGTTCTAGCTTGATTGCACTGTGATCTGAGAGACAGTTTGTTACAATTTCTGTTCTTTTACATTTATTGAGGAGAGCTTTACTTCCAAGTATATGGTCAATTTTGGAATAGGTGTGGTGTGGTGCTGAAAAAAATGTATATTCTGTTGATTTGGGGTGGAGAGTTCTGTAGATGTCTATTAGGTCCGCTTGGTGCAGAGCTGAGTTCAATTCCTGGGTATCCTTGTTGACTTTCTGTCTCGTTGATCTGTCTAATGTTGACAGTGGGGTGTTAAAGTCTCCCATTATGAATGTGTGGGAGTCTAAGTCTCTTTGTAGGTCACTCAGGACTTGTTTTATGAATCTGGGTGCTCCTGTATTGGGTGCATATATATTTAGGATAGTTAGCTCTTCTTGTTGAATTAATCCCTTTACCATTATGTAATGGCCTTCTTTGTCTCTTTTGATCTTTGTTGGTTTAAAGTCTGTTTTATCAGAGACTAGGATTGCAACTCCCGCCTTTTTTTGTTTTCCATTTGCTTGGTAGATCTTCCTCCATCCTTTTATTTTGAGCCTATGTGTGTCTCTGCACGTGAGATGGGTTTCCTGAATACAGCACACTGATGGGTCTTGAGTCTTTATCCAATTTGCCAGTCTGTGTCTTTTAATTGGAGCATTTAGTCCATTTACATTTAAAGTTAATATTGTTATGTGTGAATCTGATCCTGTCATTATGATGTTAGCTGGATATTTTTCTCGTTAGTTGATGCAGTCTCTTCCTAGTCTCGATGTTCTTTACATTTCGGTATGATTTTGCAGTGGCTGGTACCGGTTGTGCCTTTCCATGTTTAGCGCTTCCTTCAGGAGCTCTTTTAGGGCAGGCCTGGTGGTGACAAAATCTCTCAGCATTTGCTTGTCTGTAAAGTATTTTATTTCTCCTTCACTTATGAAGCTTAGTTTGGCAGGATATGAAATTCTGGGTTGAAAATTCTTTTCTTTAAGAATGTTGAATATTGGCCCCCACTCTCTTCTGGCTTGTAGGGTTTCTGCCGAGAGATCCGCTGTGAGTCTGATGGGCTTCCCTTTGATGGTAACCCGACCTTTCTCTCTGGCTGCCCTTAACATTTTTTCCTTCATTTCAACTTTGGTGAATCTGACAATTATGTGTCTTGGAGTTGCTCTTCTCGAGGAGTATCTTTGTGGCGTTCTCTGTATTTCCTGAATCTGAATGTTGGCCTGCCTTGCTAGATTGGGGAAGTTCTCCTGGATAATATCCTGCAGAGTGTTTTCCAGCTTGTTTCCATTCTCCCCATCACTTTCAGGTACACCAATCAGACGTAGATTTGGTCTTTTCACATAGTCCCACATGTCTTGAAGGCTTTGCTCGTTTCTTTTTATTCTTTTTTCTCTAAACTTCCCTTCTCGCTTCATTTCATTCATTTCATCTTCCAGGGCTGATACCCTTTCTTCCATTTGATCGCATCGGCTCCTGAGGCTTCTGCATTCTTCACGTAGTTCTCGAGCCTTGGTTTTCAGCTCCATCAGCTCCTTTAAGCACTTCTCTGTATTGGTTATTCTAGTTATACATTCTTCTAAATTTTTTTCAAAGTTTTCAACTTCTTTGCCTTTGGTTTGAATATCCTCCCGTAGCTCGGAGTAATTTGATCGTCTGAGGCCTTCTTCTCTCAGCTCGTCAAAGTCATTCTCCGTCCAGCTTTGTTCCGTTGCTGGTGAGGAACTGCGTTCCTTTGGAGGAGGAGAGGTACTCTGGTTTTTAGAGTTTCCAGTTTTTCTGCTCTGTTTTTTCCCCATCTTTGTGGTTTTATCTACTTTTGGTCTTTGATGATGGTGATGTACAGATGGGTTTTTGGTGTGGATGTCCTTTCTGTTAGTTTTCCTTCTAACAGACAGAACCCTCAGCTGCAGGTCTGTTGGAGTACCTGGCCGGCCGTGTGAGGTGTCAGTCTGCCCCTGCTGGGGGGTGCCTCCCAGTTAGGCTGCTCGGGGGTCAGGGGTCAGGAACCCACTTGAGGAGGCAGTCAGCCGGTTCTCAGATCTCCAGCTGCGTGCTGGGAGAACCACTGCTCTCCTCACAGCTGTCAGCCAGGGACATTTAAGTCTGCAGAGGTTACTGCTGTCTTTTTGTTTGTCTGTGCCCTGCCCCCAGAGGTGGAGCCTACAGAGGCAGGCAGGCCTCCTTGAGCTGTGGTGGGCTCCACCCAGTTCAAGCTTCCGGGCTGCTTTGTTTACCTAAGCGAGCCTGGGCAATGGCGGGCGCCCCTCCCCCAGCCTCGCTGCCGACTTGCTGTTTGATCTCAGACTGCTGTGCTAGCAATCAGCGAGACTCCGTGGGCGTAGGACCCTCTGAGCCAGGTGCGGGCTATACTCTCCTGGGGCACCGGTTCCTAAGCCAGTTGGAAAAGCACAGTATTCGGGTGGGAGTGGCCCGATTTTCCAGGTGCCGTCTGTCACCCCTGGAAGGGGAACTCCCTGACCCCTTGCGCTTCCCGAGTGAGGCAATGCCTCGCCCCTGCTTCGGCTGGCGCACGGTGCACTCACCCACTGACCTGCGCCCACTGTCTGGCACTCCCTAGTGAGATGAACACGGTACCTCAGATGGAAATGCAGAAATCACCCGTCTTCTGCGTCGCTTGCGCTGGGAGCTGTAGACCGGAGCTGTTCCTATTCGGCCATCTTGGCTCCTCCCTATAATTTCTTCCTTAGCCTTTATGCGAGAAAGGAATTGCATATTAAAAATTAGAAAATCTTTTCATCAGATCTTTTTTCTAGTTCTTTTCTACCGTTTCATAATTTTACATTTAATGTTTTAAAGTATCAATTTTTTAGGTAATGTAACAATTTCTCCAAGTTCCTAACCAGTTAATGCAACATCACTTATTAAAGAATCCATCTTTTTAATGGGAAAGATATTTTGAAGGGAGGTGGAGGACAAAAGTTTGCTAATGCCTCTGAAATCACAACTTTAGCTCCATGTAAGGCTGCTCTGATAGAAGAGGCTTAGAAATCAAAGTAAGGTTTGCAATCGATTAATTAGAGCATCTCTCTAGTTTATCCAGGGTGGAATACCATTCATCAAACTCAGATGTGAAACACCTCCATCAAATGGTTGGCAATCTTTCCTCTGAGTGCCTGACTGTTAAATTTGGAAAGCTGAAGAACTTACTCCTCTGAAGCTCAGTCCTGAGGGCTTTCTCACTGGAACTCAGGAAGTAGGCAGATAACAACAGGGAAGTCTGGCCATTCAAACACGGGTACTTCTCGGGGTACATCTGAAGAGAAAAAGTACTCCCCAAGGCGAGGGTTTTTGTCTTGACTCCAAACTGATGTGCAGTGGCTCATGTGCAAGTGTCTTTCTCTCTGTTTAATTAGGAAAGGTTGTTATTACTGATAACAACTTGCCTCATAAGGCCCATGTAACAATTAAATGAGATAATGACAATGTCAAGGAAACTTTTATCAGCTGTACAATTATACAAATGACAGTAAGCTTGGTATTTGCAAAATACTTTCATATACACTATTATATTCCATTTATAATTATTAATATGCAAAGCCTATTATGGAAATACTCAATAATTAATTTGTAGCTTAAGGGAAAATAATGAAAAGGAAGCAATCGCCAATCTTAAAGTTTCCCTACTGAGGATTAAAGAAAATTATTAACAAATTCAAGGCCCACCTCCGTCAAGATAAAGCCTGAAGAAAATTAAGAAGTTGGACAATTATGTGCTTGGCACCATGCCATTTCCTCTCTCTTAAATCTACACTGCCCTACTTGTTAAATTACCAATGTTCTGCCTTTGTTTCTCAAATAATTAGATGAGAACTTTCTTCTCAGCAGCCAACTAACAGCCCCAACTCAAGCTTGTCCTCCTAAGACTTAATGTTCTTCTTCCCTCTGTTCTCCCCTTACACTCTCTGACTGTAGAGGTTTTAAAATATGTCCCAAAACTCTTGGACACACACTTTTCATTGAGAGGGGAGGGTCTATGTCTCCTTCCCATGATTATGGGCTCTGTGACTGCTTGACCTCTAGAATATAGTGGAAATAAACTCCGGCCTTAAGAAACTGGCAGCTTCTACTTCTAGGCTCTAGGACTTCCTTTCAGTCTTGGAATTTAGCCACCATGCTGTGAGGAAGTCTGAGACACCCATAGAGAAGCCCAGTGCAGGCAAGTGAAGATCTCAGGTCTCAATCCTAACCACTGTTCCAGGCAACAACTAGTGGCAACTCATCAGCCCTATGAGTGAGCCACGTTGGAACTGAATCCTCTAACCCAAGCTGAGCTCCCTTAGTTAATACCAACTTAAGCAGAGAAGAGCCCTGTCCAAATTACAGATTTCTGAGCTGTGTAAGTGGTTGTACTTACTTTAAGTCATTAAGTTTGGGGGTAGCTTGCTATGCACCAATAATAACTGAACCCCATCCTGTCATTGAACTCCCATGCTTGCAGTGTGAAATCTAGCTGCTAGCATCTGATGTGAGATCAACGTGATTTCATTAATTGTTAGATCACTTAGCACCAGGATTTAATCCTGTCCAAATGCTAACTGGACAAATAGCCCCTCTGCTTTTTGTAACTCCCTTTTGTCTTTCTAAAATTAAATGGCTTTCTCAGAGTTGACACACTCTTCTGTCAAGAATTTAGGAGAGCTGTTAAGTCTTCTCTAGAAATCCCATAGGATTTTAGTATGTGAAAAAATCATTTAACTTCTTCTCAATACTTAAATCATCCCTACATATGTATAGCATATTTCCTCAATAAAAACAATTCTAATAATGAAAATCTTACTGCCTCCATGGAAAACACCTGACTGAACTAGCCAATATCATGGATTAAATGGCTATAATTTGCTGGCTATAACAATAGCTCATATTTTTAACATATTACCAATTTCTTTCATAAATCTGCATTCTGCAAAATATTTGCATCCAGCAAAATATCCTGATTCCCCAAACAAGCCTTAGAGATACATAAATTAAGATATCCATTTTAGTGGTAGTACCCATTTAGATGAGGAAACTACAACTCAGAAAGAAGCTAAATGATGTGCAGAAGGACACATGGCAGCCAGGGAAGACTTCAGCTTAGGTTTCCACATTTATCACTTTTTCTACTATTCTACCGTGCCCCTATAGAATGCACTTTAGCATTTCCGTAGAACTTCACAGATGTACTAAGCACCTTCTCATTCATTTTCTCATTTCCCCTACAGAGATAATTTCCCAATAGAATTATATTTTTAATCCTTGTTAAACCAAAGGATGACTCAACATTACAGGCAGTATGACATATCTATGAGCAATTTATGTTGAGTCTTTCAGCACATGAAGGCATATGCTCCCAAGAATGTACCAAATAACACAAGAAAGAGAAATTTCACCTAGGTAAGTAACAACCCTTTAATTTGGAGATGGATTAGGAAAGAACACTGAAAATGTCCATCTGGTTGTTTCTTTATCACTTAAAATAAGTACAAGAAGCCTTGAAAAATAAAATTTGATTACGGACTTTTTAAGATGTAGGGAGCTATGACATTTTGTTAGCAATTTATACTAGGTACTTTCTAGACAAGAAAGATCACTGTAAAAAGTAAATATTGATAAAACAAAAAAAATGGAACATACTGGTTTTCCCCTAAAGAATTTATATGACAAAGCAAAATATCAACATGGACAAAATAATGTAATATAAAAATAGCTACAGGCTGCAGAGGGAGGGACTGATTACTTTGAGGCTAAGGTTTCTTGAAGAAGTCTTCCAGGATAGTGAGAAAATCTGCAAAGCTTCTCAGAAGCTATGACAAAGGGAAAGGGCATTTTTAAGTGTTTTGAATGGCAAAAGCACACTCAGAAACTGGCTGAGTTATATAATGTGCAAAAACAGGAAGAAAACTGCCTTGTTGGTAAAAATGGGAAAGTGAGGAGGAGTAGCAGGAACTGGGGTCCCTCAAAGCCTGGCTAAGACATGGCATTGCAATGGTATGGTAGCCAGTCATGTGCCACCAAATGACTGTGATACAAAAATGTTTTTGTAGGAAAAATGTTCTGTTGGCTCTTGTAGAACAGGTGCAGTGGAGAGGAACCAGGGAGCTGTGTAAGGGGACAACCTGTAATAACAACAACACACTGTGGCTAGGGTCTCTCAGGCACCAGAGCTTCAAGGAGAATGATCCTGTCCTGTTCCCAGTGCACTCCCAGAGCCTTGAAGACAGCAGAAGTCCTCTAAGCCCTGTGTGATGAGAGAGGATTTCCAGAGGAGTCATCAGAACTGAGTGTGAAGAAGGGCTGCGTGTGACCCAATGGAGGATGCTAAAGAGGGCATTCGAAGCAGAGAAGGACATGTGCAAAGCAGGAGACGTGCAGAACAGGAGGGATTCTAAAACAGCAGGTGTGCCGCAGAGGAAGAAGGGTGGCTGCAAACCCTGAGGAGGAAAAGGATTAAGTTTAAAAAAATACACAGGAAGGAATAAGAAGGAGAGATACCATAAAGAAAATATTAACAGGACCTGATCACTGAGCGGTTTGGAAGGCAAAAGGAATGACGGGGAAAAAAAAAAAAAAAAAAAAAAAAAAAAAACCTTTTTGCAAGTCTCGGAGGCCAAAAGAACAAGACTAGTGTTGATAGTAGTGGGAAGGCAGCAGGAAAGGCCACTGTTTTTACAGGGGACAGATGCTAATCCTAACTCTCCTCATGTTCCATTTCAGGTAACATTGGAACATACAGGTGGCAGGTAGGGGAGAATCTGGAGACTTTTGGAAAGAATGTGAAATTGGAGAGTGGGGCTCAGGTAAGTGCTGAAAACAGATTTGGGAATAGTTCCCATACAGATGGAAGGAGAGACTGTGAAGAAACTCAATGTTTATGGGAATATGAATGATTTCTTCATAGGATTCATACACATACATCCAATATTTCTGAGCATGGCATAATCCTATTGTATGCCTCCTTCTGATATCTGGAATACAACCAATGTATTCGCATAATGATCATAAGCTATGTCTACTGACTCTCATGTATCATACCCAGTTGGTTTCTATTCTAGAACTATGAGGTCAGTACTTGTCAAATGTATATTGAGGTCTACTATGAAATTTGTTTTTATTCTCTCCACAAACAGAGCTTTTATGTTTGTGCAATAAAAGTTCAAGAGATACATATAGATCTGGTTAAATACTTACTGAGACATTAAATATAATGTTGATTAGTTGAATATAATGCACATAAATCACATTTCCAATAAAATATACATATGCTTTGGAAATTAAAGAGACTATTTTAGCAATTACATAGTGAATTCTTGCTGACATAATTTGCAAAATATTTAGATAAAATTAAGTTATTGTCTGATTCATCCATGTCTAAAATGATTTTCCCCACATTAAAATAAATTAATGAGATCTTTATAAAAGGTGATAGATAGTACTACAAACCTAATACCAAAATAACCACTAATATAATCTACTCTGAACCATCCCTTAGTGATCCGGATGTTGCTGTTTTTACTAGGATACCAGGTTAAACTAGACATCTGAAAAAGACATTCTAATGAGAAATTCAAATAGCTCTTGCTACCCCTGGAAATATAAGAATACTCCACCGAAGGACATATCCTTTCATTTTAGGCAGTCCCCAAAGAGAGGTGCTGATGATTAATTTAATGACTGGGAAGATATTTATGCTGAGTATGTCTCAGGATATTATAACAATATATTACAGGAGAAAAGGTCTATCAAAGTCAATTCTACCACTTACATTTTGAAGAATTTAGACATTACTATTTAGAATTCATATTTTATTTTGTTTTCAATAAACAAGTACTCTACTAGCCTCTGGACATATAACCACTACAATATAATATTTTAGTAAGGTATAAACAGAAGCATTTTCTGAAAAACAAAATAGGTCAAATCACTGAAAGAACTAACTTGGGTTTTAAGAAGAGTTTAATTTTCCAAGTGCTGTAACTGGAGACCTACTGAAATAAAGTGTTACTTTCCATAGTGTTATTAATGAAGGTTTAAGGCCCCAGAGACAGGGTGAGTATCAATAAAAAGGGTTGAAAAGACATCAGCATAGAAGTTCATAGCTCCACACTACATGGTGGGAAGGAAAAGGTGAACAGCAGGTATGAACTTTTCTCTATCAGAAAGGAAAGAAAAACCTCAAATAAATCTCTTGGTAAACATGCTGTGTTGGGAGTCCCCAAAACCACCACCATCATGCTTAATGATTTGCTAGAAGGACTCATAGGACTCAGAAGATGTTATCTCATGGTTATGCTTCCTTAGAGTGAAAGGATACAGATTAAATTCAACATAGGGAAAAGTCACATAAGATGATGTTCAAGTAGAACCAGGAACAAGCTTCCAGGGGTCTTCTCCCAGTGGAGTCACACAGATGCACTTAATTCTCCCAGCAATGATGTATGACACCTTGTGCAAAGTGTTGCCAACTAGGGAAGCTTATGTGAGTCCTGGTGTCTAGGGTTTTTAATCACCTACTCAGAACCCAGCCCCACCATAACCCTGCCACAAGCAAAAACAGGCATTCACAGATCACATTGTTAGCATAAACTACCTGGTCAAACTGGTACAGCATAGCCCTAGGCTGCAGATATACAAACCACTCTTATCCAGCAGATTATGCTGAGGACATAGAGCTCATCTCCCAGAAACCAGCCAAGGGCCAGTCCTGAGGACTGGCCTTTCTTGGGAATGTGCAGGGTTTGAGCAACCCAGACCTACTAAGTTAACCCTTCCCTGCACACATGTGAATAACCAAATTTTCCAGTAAACTCACTAAGTATTTACTAGGAATGGAAAGATCATGGAGAGTGTAAAATGTTTTTAGGAGCACACATCTTGATTGTGTGTATAAATAAACTTAGAACTCACAGGTTTATGGATGATGTGGGAAACTAAGAGATGATTATGTAAACAATAAGGTATGAAGAAGAGGCATTGCATAACTGGAATTATTCCCTTTGTTTGAACAATGTCTCTGTGGCACATATTGCTTATAAAGAAGCTTGTCTGTTAAATCTAAAACTTATCCTACTGCATGAGAATAGGGTTATTTTGGAAATCTGTGCCAAATGGTCTCAGACTTCTCCAAGAAAAGACTGTTTTATTTGTGCCTGGTGTTTGCCTGGTCCTTTGAATTCTGAGTCAAGTTTGGGACTGGTTAAGAGCTAGAATTCAAGAGAGTCTAATTTTATGATTCCAGTATATGTGTTATCACAAGAGATACAGACAACTCTTTTCTGCCTTAAGATTCAAACAGCACAAAATCGAGATAGTAAATAAATTAATTAGTAATACAATAACTTACGGAAAGAGAGCAATCACTTTAAACAGTTTTAAGGGAATTGATCTAATTACATTCCCCAAACCACATCCAGACACCTCATATAAAGCTCTAAAATGATTATCTAAGTAAAATACAATGCCCCTAAAGAAGCTTTTCCTTTTGAACACAAGAGCGTGATTGTCTTTCTTCTATGCCTTTGCAGTTTCTTGGTTTAAGTACACACATCTAATTATTCATCAAATCACCAAGATCATCGGAAATGATTGGAACATTGACAGTAGCTGCTAGAAAAAGTAAATACTTCCAACCAACCATTACCATAAACTCATAGAAACTTTTTGCTCCATTTCTTGCATGAGACATGTTTGTCTTCCATGGCCATTCTGGCATCAGATCCTTAAGGAGAATGCCAAGGAGTGATAAATGTGACTCTATTTATACGTTAAAAATTAAGTAAACCACCATTTCACTAATTATAATAAGGATATATCTGCTCTGGAACTTAGACTACTTCATTCTGAGACAAAAGAAACTAACTTTTTTTAATGAAATGCCTATAGTGACAAATTCAGTCTTTTCCATGACTTCTGTGGCTTAAAGAATATTAATATCAAAGACCCAATGAATTAATTTTCAATTATTTGATTTTAGTTTTAAGTTTTGTGAATAAATTGCTTTCTAGTAATCATTGTGTTATAGGAGTTATTAAAAAATTATTTTAGGCAGATAAAGAAGAAAAGGGGTCCTTGGGAAGTTTATTTTTCTTTTAAAGCAGCTCCAGAAATGTTTCTTGCCTAGCAGAAAAACCCTGGCTCTTAGACCCCTGCAGGCAAGCTTTGATATGCAAATGCAGGCCATTAGAAACTAGGTCCACCAAACATGGCGATTCCTGCCATCTTCTTGTGCCCACATGTGCCTGGAAGATGGCCACCCCACATATCCCCACATGTGTAGAACATCATGGTGCCCTTCATTTGCATATTAAAAGGCTAGGGTGGGAGGGCCAGTTTTTTCACTGGCTACTTGAATGACATACCTGGTCAAACCAATCCTCTGGGCACTATGCCAGTAAGACACCACCTCCTCCAGCCTCCTCATATAAATGGCTGTTTTTCACCGCACTCAGGGTTCCCTCTTTCAGCTTAGAGCCCCCCCACCTCTATCTCTGTACAGAGGGAGCCTCTTCCTTCTTTCTTGCCTATTACAATTCTCCACTCCCTAAAGCCGCTCCACATGTGTCTGTGTCGTTTTATTCAAACCGGCGCAAGACCAAGGACCCTGGTGTTCCTCCAGTCATCAAAGCCATATCATTTTGGTGCATTGGCCAGGAATCTAAGGTACAGCATTCATCAGAGTGGTAAGTATGGGAGTAAGCTTAAAATCTGTTCTGTCATTCCAAGGTGCTCTTGGCCTCTTTTTTTTTTTTTAATTATACTTTAAGTTTTAGGGTACATGTGCACAACATGCAGGTTTGTTACATATTTATACATGTGCCATGTTGGTTTGCTGTACCCATCAACTCATCATTTACATTAGGTATTTCTCCTAATGCTATCCCTCCCCCAGCCCCCAGCCCCCACCCCCCAACAGGCCCCAGCATGTGATATTCCCCGCCCTGTGTCCAAGTGTTCTCATCGTTCAATTCCCACCTATGAGTGAGAACATGCAGTGTTTGGTTTTCTGTCCTTGTGATAGTTTGCTGAGAATGATGGTTTCCAGCTTCATCCATGTCCCTGCAAAGGATATGAACTCATCCTTTTTTATGGCTGCATAGTATTCCATGGTGTTTATGTGCCACATTTTCTTAATCCAGTCTATCATTGATGGACATTTGGGTTGGTTCCGAGTCTTTGCTATTGTGAATAGTGCCACAATAAACATACATGTGCATGTGTCTTTATAGTAGCATGATTTATAATCCTTTGGGTATATACCCTGCAATGGGGTTGCTGGGTCAAATGGTATTTCTAGTTCTAGATCCCTGAGGAATCACCACACTGTCTTCCACAATGGTTGAACTCATTTACACTCCCACCAACAGTGTAAAAGCATTCCTATTTCTCCACATCCTCTCCAGCATCTGTTGTTTCCTGATTTTTTAATGATCACCATTCTAACTGGTGTGAGATGGTATCTCATTGTGGTTTTGATTTGCATTTCTCTGATGACCAGTGATGATGAGCATTTTTTCATGTGTCTGTTGGGTGCATAAATGTCTTCTTTTGAGAAGCATCCATTCATATACTTTGCCCACTTTTTGATGGGGTTGTTTGTTTTTTTCTTGTAAATTTGTTTAAGTTCTTTGTAGATTCTGGATATTAGCCCTTTGTCAGATGGGCAGATTGCAAAAATTTTCTCACATTCTGTAGGTTGCCTGTTCACTCTGATGGTAGTTTCTTTTGCTGTGCAGAAGCTCTTTAGTTTAATTAGATCCCATTTGTCAATTTTGCCTTTTGTTGCCATTGCTTTTGGTGTTTTAGTCATGAAGTCCTTGCCCATGCCTATGTCCTGAATGGTATTGCCTAGGTTTTCTTCTAGGGTTTTTATGATTTTAGGTCTAACATTTACGTGTTTAATCCATCTTGAATTAATTTTTGTGTAAGGTGTAATGAAGGGATCCAGTTTCAGCTTTCTACATATGGCTAGCCAGTTTTCCCAGCACCATTTATTAAATAGGGAATCCTTTCCCTATTTCTTGTTTTTGTCAGGTTTGTCAAAGATCAGATGGTTGTAGATGTGTGGTGTTATTTCTGAGGGCTCTGTTCTGTTCCATTGGTCTATATCTCTGTTTTGGTACCAGTACCATGCTGTTTTGGTTACTGTAGCCTTGTAGTATAGTTTGAAGTCAGGTAGCATGATGCCTCCAGCTTTGTTCTTTTTGTTTAGGATTGTCTTGGCTATATGGGCTCTTTTTTGGTTCCATATGAACTTTAAAGTAGTTTTTTCCAATTCTGTGAAGAAAGTCGTTCGTAGCTTCATGGGGATGGTATTGAATCTATAAATTACCTTGGGCAGTATGGCCATTTTCACGATATTGATTCTTCCTACCCATGAGCATGGAATGTTCTTCCATTTCTTTGTATCCTCTTTTATTTCATTGAGCAGTGGTTTGTAGTTCTCCTTAAAGAGGTCCTTCACATCCCTTGTAAGTTGGATTCCTAGGTATTTTATTCTCTTTGTAGCAATTGTGAATGGGGTTCACTAATGATTTGGCTCTCTGTCTGTTATTGCTGTATAGGAATGCTTGTGATTTTTGCACATTGATTTTGTATCCTGAGACTTTGCTGAAGTTGCTTATCGGCTTAAGGAGATTTTGGGCTGAGATGATGGGATTTTCTAAATATACAATCATGTCATCTGCAGACAGGGAGAATTTGACTTTCTCTGTTCCTAATTGAATACCCTTTTTTTTCTTTCTCTTGCTTGATTGCCCTGGTCTTGGCCTCCTTTTTAAAAAAAAATAAAATAAATCAATGGGCATCCATCAAATGGGTACACATGCTTAGCATGACTGCTTGGATGTGGGGCTTGCTGGTGAAAATGTGGAGAACCCCATAGTACCCCAGGGTCATTGGGAATGTTGGCCATGTTTTGAACCAGCTTCTTTTCACAGAGAGACCTTGCCATTGCGCGAGGCTGGGAAAAGTCCTGAGGTAACTGAGAATTTCTGGCCAGGACACACCCTGGCATGATTCAAAGGCCTCCTTTGAAGTGGACCCAGCCTCCAACAGTCCATTCTGGGTGTTGGCAGAGAATCCTCAGCTATCCTGTTGCAAAACTCTCCTTCCTTTTCTATCCACAGTCTCATACTCTTTCTCTGTGTGAAATGTGCAGGGATTTGTAGAGCCTAGAAAAGTAATCCTGTTAGGCAAGATCAGGAAAATGTCATTGCAGTCTTCTAGGAACCGAGTTCTTCCCTTTCCCCGGTGGTGAGGTTTCTTGGGACCACATCGCTGGCGAGCACACAGTATTTCTAAGCCAACAACACCACCTAGTGGAAATAGAAATCCTCTGCATGAGGCACATTTTTTTTTTCCACAGCAATACCTCGCTTCCTTTTGCACCATTATAAACCAGACTCGGCTGGGCGCGGTGGCTCACGCCTGTAATCACAGCACTTTGGGAGGCCAAGGCGGGTGGATCACTAGGTCAGGAGATCGAGACCATCCCCGTTAACACGGTGAAACCCCGTCTCTACTAAAAATACAAAAAATTAGCCAGGCGTGGTGGCGGGGACTTGTAGTCCCAGCTACTCAGGAGGCTGAGGCAGGAGAATGGCTTGAACCTGGGAGGCAGAGCTTGCAGTGAGCTGAGATCATGCCACTGCACTCCAGCCTGGGCAACAGAGCGAGACTCCGTCTCAAAAAAAAAAGAAAAGAAAAGAAATCAGACTCTAGGCCTCTTCTGGGAACAGGAAAGCTCTGCCTTTAGCAGTTAGGAGGAGTAAGATGTCTTCTGCAGCCAAATTTTAGTCTCGTTATTCTCCCATCAGCAGGAAAATGGCCATTCGGTTCCTACGTTCCTTTGAGGCACCTATTCTGTCTCTGATTAAGACAGTACTTAATTAATAAGTACTTAATAGTATTAATTAATAATTAATTTTAATTACTTAAATAATTTAATTACTTAAATAAAATTAATAATTTTAAGTCCAGAAGTTAACTGGAACCATTTTTCTAAGGGTAAATGCTTTAGCATGGGCCATAATAGCAGGATATAGAGTTCAATCTAGCACGCCCCCTCCCTTAAAGGGGCCTTGCTCAATTACGTAGTTTTTCTTGAGATCCATTTTTTTTAGGGAGGCACACAGGTCACATAAGTCTAGGAGGTCAAAGGGAAATAAAAGGCAGAGGACTAAGGCTGCTTAGGGAAGCATGACTAGGCCCAAAAGTCTAGTTTCTCTGGTGCCGTGGCTTGGAGGGTCATGTCTGCAGTCATGGGTAGCACATTCAAATGGCTGCCAGGATCCAGGAACCAGGGAGAGAAAATAAGTGGGGCAGGGGACACCCCCTACTGTTTTCTTCTGTATCCTGGATCACATACTGAAAGGAAGGAGACTAAAAGAACACTTTTATTCTCACTTCTCTTTCTAGATAAGTAACAGATTGTCTTCAACATGCACCCCCCTGGTGTATATTTTAAAGCACTGGGACTCCTTCAACCCTGAGACTTTGAAGAAAAAGCACCTTATATTCTATTGCACAAGGGCATGGCCTTCTTACTATCTTGTGGACAGGTAAACCTGGCCTGCTGGTGGGGAACCTTGATTTTAGTATTATCCAAAAGTTAAAACTTTTCTGCTAACAGAAGGGCAAATGGACTGAGGTCACATATGTACAGGCTTTCTTTGCCCCGCAAGACAACTCAGACCTTTACAAGTTCTGTAGAATCGACCCAGTTCTTTTAGCAGCCACAACAGGCAAGCCCACAGGGAATAGTTCCCCAGAGCTAAAGCAGGTTCCAGAGGAGCAATCCAAGACAGCTATCGAATGTCCCAACACTTCCAGTCCCCTTCCAATCATACCATCCACTCCTCCAGCTCTACCAGCTCCAGTATATCCTACTCTCCCCGCTTCACTCTTACCTCTGCAGGAAATGCCTGATGGGAGTGGTGCCATAAGGGTCCAAGTTCCCTTCTCATTACAGGACCTTAAGCAAATAAAGGGAGACTTAGGCCTATTTTCTGATGACCCCTGTAGGTATATAGAAATTTTCCAAAATTTAACTCAGGTGTTTGATCTCACACGGAGGGATGTTATTTGCTGCTAAGTCAGACCCTCACTGCAGCTGAAAAGCAGACAGTTTTGCAGGCAGCAGAAAAATATGGAGATGAGCAACATGTCTCCTATAGCAGACCCAGGAGAAAAAGAGGAGAGAGGGAAGGTGAGGAAGAAGTGGAAACTCCATTCCACTAGGAAGGGAAGCAGTTCCAGTAGACAACCCTGATTGGAATCCCAATAACTCAGGAGATGAATGGAAAAGGAAGCCTTTTTTCTAATATAGAAGGCCTATGGAAGACCAGGGCCAACCCTTTCAATTACTCTAAACTGTCCATGCTAGACCAAAGATGAGATGAGAATTCCACAGCCTTTATGGAAAGGCTGAAAAAGGCACTAATAAAACATACCTCTTTATCCCCTGATTCAGTTGAGGGACAGCTCATCCTGAAGGACAAGTTTATCACACAGGCATCTCCCCACATTAGAAGGAAGCTACAGAAGCAAGTTGTAGGACTGGAGAGCACCCTAGAAAACCTCCTGAGAATAGCCACTTTAGTCTTTTACAGTAGGGATCAGGAGGAGGCCCGAGAAAAGGAGAGGAAATACAAGAGAACAGAGGCTCTAGCAGCAGCTTCGCAAGCTTGTAAAGTCCAGAATCCCCAACGTGCATCCACTAGCTGTTATCAATGTGGCCAGCCAGGGCATTTTAAGAAGGAATGCCCGGGCAGCAATACGAAGCTTCCTTGACCCTGTCCAGCCTGTGGTGGAAACTGCTGAAGATGGGTCTTTCCCTGGTGGCAGAGGTCACTGGGTTCAGAACCAGTCTCAGAGATGGTCCAGCAGGATTGATGGGTCCTGGGGCTCAAACCCCTGTTCCAGCAGCTCAGACTGCCATTACAGCACGGAAGCCCCAGGTGATTCTGGAAATTGAAGGAAGGAAGGAAGGTAGATCTTCTGGATAGTGGAGCCAGTCTCTCTCTTCTCCTCTGTGATCCAGGCCTTCCCTCTTCCTTTAGCATGACTGTAAGGGGTGTCTCAGGAAAAACTCTAACCTGATATTTACCTTTAACCCGTAGCTGCAGGTTGAGAGCTTACTATTTACACATGCCTTTCTAATAAGGCCTAAAAGTCCCACTCCTTTATTAGGTAGAGATATTCTAGCTCACATGGGAGCCAGTATCCTTATAGCCCTAGGACAAACTCTTTGTCTCCCCCTGATGGAAGTTAACATTAATCCAGAAGTGTGAGCAACTCAAGGAAGAATAGGTTGAGGTACAACTGCTAGGCCCATCCAAATCTATCTTAAGGATCCCACTTCTTTTCCTAGCCAGAGAGAGTATCCCTTAAGGCCAGAGGCTAGGAAAGGGCTAGAAGCCATTATTAATAACCTAAAGATGCGGGGCCTCCTCAAACCCTGTAATAGCCCCTGCAACACCCCAATATTAGGAGTGCAGAAACCCAATGGGGAATGGAGAATAGTTCAGGACTTTCACCTCATTAATAAAGCTGTAGTTCCAATCCATCCAGTGGTCCCTAATCTCTATACCCTGTTAACTCAAATACCTGAGGGAACTAAATGGTTTACAGTCCTAAATTTAAAAGATGCCTTTTTCTGCATACTGTTACATCCTGACTCTTAATACCTGTTTGCCTTTGAAGATCCCTCCGGCCAGACCACCCATTTAACATGGATGGTTTTCCCTTAGGGATTTTGAGATAGTTTTCATCTGTTTGGACAGGCACTGTTGTAAGACCTCTCTGAGTTCTCTCATACTCAAGTTAGGGTCTTGCAGTATGTGGATTATATACTGCTCTGTGCCCCAACTGAGGAAGCTTCTCAGGAAGGCACTGAAGCTCTTCTCAACTTCTTAGCTAGCAGAGGATATAAGGTTTCAAAACCCAAGGCCCAGCTCTGCAAAACCTTAGTGAAGTACCTAGGCTTAGTGTTGTCTGAGGGGACCAGAGCATTAGGGAAAGAGAGGATTAAGCCTATCTCCTCCTTCTCCCTCCCCAAAACTCTCAAGCAACTAAGAGGATTTGGGGGCATTACAGGATTTTGTAAACTGTGGATACCTGGATATGGTGAAATAGCCCATCCATTATATAACCTCATAAAAAAACTCAGGGAGCTAAAACTCATCTTTTAACCTGGGAACCTGAAGCTCAGAAGGCCTTTGACCAGCTAAAGCAAGCTTTGCTCAAGGCAGCAGCTCTCAGCCTTCCTGTAGGGGAGTCCTTCAATCTGTATGTATCAGAAAGAAAGGGGATGGCCCTGGAAATTTTAACACAGGCCCAAGGACCAGCTCAACAGCCAGTGGGTTATCTATCAAGAGACACCTCAGAAAATTATCCCAAGAAACTCACCTTCCTTGGGTCACTCTTCTTCCTATGGCCTTACTAGAAATAAAAAATACCCCTTCAAAATTAGGTCTTAGCGCTTTTAAGATGCTGTATGGATGGCCTTTCCTTACCAATGATTTTCTATTAAATCGAGAAACCTCTAAGCTAGTTAAGCATGTAACTTCTCTGGCTCACTTCCAATTAGCACAATTCGTGAAAGCTCAACCCCAGGAAATTGGACCACTCTATTTAACCCAGGAGATTTGGTACTGGTGAAGGCTCTCCTTTCCCTGTCTCCCTCCCTAAGCCCAAGCTGGGAAGGGCCTTACACTGTTCTTCTTTCAACTCCCTCAGGAATAAAAGTTATAGGAATCAAATTCTGGATACATCACACTCGAGTTAAAGCCTTGGAGAGCTAAGGGACCAAAGCCCAAAGGAATGACCTGAATATCTGTGAAAAAATAGATCTTAAGCTGAAAATCACAAAAGATAAGTAACTAAGAACTACTCATCGTACTCAGTCTCACCCCTACCTCATCAAATACTTTTTGTCATTTCTACCTCTCCCTTTGAGCCAAATATTAAAACTTCTTTTTGATGGAAATTATTTACTACGCCACCCTTGCAGGAATTGTTATACTCACTCTACTATTTGCAGTAGAACTATATACTGTAGCACCCTCAGGGTGGAATATCAGACAGAGAATCTCGATTACTGTAGCATTTTGCTTAATTATTATCCTGATAGCAGGAATAATGGTTACTAACAGAAAATAAACATGAGTGTTTTACTATCGCTAAGTCTATTAGGACTTTTTGTCGAACATAGTAATATATCACACCCTTTAGCTCCTACAATATCCACCATGGCCCATTTGTACAAGACTAATTGTTGGATCTCTCCTAAGTAGTTCATTCAATTCAACCACACTGAGGAATCTTACAGTGACCTGGAACTCATCGTCTTGGGGTTCCCTTTATTGGCTTTACCTTTAACCCTTAAAGACATATCAGGCATAAATGGGACATGGTATGGGAGCACTTTCAACTGGGTGACTAACTCCTCTCAGGAGAACATTCTACCCCCAGTGGCAAAAAACACTGTCTCCAAACATAAGCTTCACATCCTCAGGCTGGGAAAAGTTGGCCAAGTAATAGCAAATGTCTTTCTCTGCTTTAAAAGTAGCGGGAAAGGACCACACTTGGGAGATCTCAGATATTGTAACATCACACTTGTAATTGCTGACAGTTCAAAAATTTGAGGAGAAGGGGGCAACAAGGGTCATCTAAAAGGATCGGAAGCTCTAGTGGGGGGCTTTCAGAATCTAGCCTCTCCTGGTTGGAAGTCCTAATGGGAGTGGCATGCTCTAAATAACCATCTTGACTATAATGTAAAAAATAACACATGGGCCTCTCCAAACATGCTCCCTCATGGAACTTGAGACCCTCTATAACGTTTGCTAATAGTAGCAGCTTACTTTCCAACAAACATCCATTAAACACTTACTATGTGCCAGATGCTTGTCTAGGTTGTAGTAAAACGGTAGTTTAGAAAACAAACAACCCCCCCACCCCCACAAAAAAAAGAAAAAACGGAAAAGAAATCTATCTTCAAAGATCTTTAGTTTTTGCTCATTAATTTGTGATAAAAATTAAACATTTGTGAGAAAACATCACAAATGTGTGATAAAACATCAATGTTTGGCACACTATGTTAAAGGTAATGAAAGGATCAGCTTGATCATGATTCATTACTTCCCCTCATGGGTCATACATAGCCTAGACATAGGGAAGGTACTATTCCAGTGTCTACCCATTGAAAACAACTGGCAAACTAACATGAACTAATTTCCATTTATAGGCTAGAAATTAAAAGATTCATTTAATGATTTGTCCTCCAGTGCTTCTGTTATCTTTTGGCGTTTATGAGTTAATAAGCTGCTATGGTTTCTGCAAATATAACTGGCAGTAATCCACAATTGATTGAGTTAATTAAGCATAACAATTGTGAAGAGCTAAGACTAACGAGAAGGAAGAATTTTAATGAAATGATGTATAAGGCCATAGAGCTGCACCAAGGAGTATAGACAATCTGGAAATTTTTCCTCAATAGATTGTGTGTGTGTGTGTGTGTTTGTGTGTGTGTTTGTGTGTTTGTGTGTGTGTGTATGTATGTGTTTCCTTTTAATGTATCATCATTCTGTAAAATATGGCATATTCCTAATGTTCAGAGTAATGGAAAATATGTTGTTAGAAACTTAGTTTTTTCCTATAGCTTGACTGTGTAATACTCTCTGATGCTTAAATTCAGATATAATGAAAACATCTTCACAATATGAACATGTCTAATTCTTATTGCTAATTAGAATCTCTTGATAATAAGAAGGGGCACTGATGCTGATGCTAAGGTCACATTGTTTTCTACCTATGTGCTATGCTTCGATGAGTCCGGCTACAGGATATTTGCTGCTTACATCCATGAGTGCTTACTGAGTGCCAGACCCTGGATTAGTGTTCTCTCCCCTGGTGTAAGCGCTAGCTAAAAATAGCCTTTAAACTTCCTGGGGATAGAATTATAATCAAACATCAGGAGAAGCAGAAGTTCAAGGATATGGGCAGTGAATTTGCATGTCTCATATCCTAGTAGTTTGGCCATAGTCCTTGACAGTTTTCTTTCTAAAGTTGTATTTATTTCCCCAGTTCTACTCAACCTTACAGTGATTCTTATCTCAATTGTCTATTCTAGAGTAATCACTATTACATTGTGTTTCAAACCACACAACTCATAAAGACATATTTTATGCGAAGATAGAAGGCTACAGGGGTTACAATATCTCTGTACCAACACAGAGTACAAGGATAGGGAGATAAATATTACCTAATAGGTTATTCTCAAGTCTTGATGGAATGGGACACAGGTATGAACATGACAGAAGAAAAAGATGTCATTGTAGTGTTGAAGGATAATGTGGAATGTCACCGAAGGTAAGACCTTTTTGGAAGTATCTGTGGAATTATAGCTTTGTTGGTGTTGGGATCGATGCCATTGAAGCGTGAAGTTTTTTTGGGTTTTTTTGTTTGTTTGTTTGTTTGTTTGTTTTTTGAGAAGGACTCTCACTCTGTCACCCAGGCTGGAGTGCAGTGGCACGATCTCGACTCACTGCAAGCTCCACCTCCCAGGTTCATTCCATTCTCCTGCCTCAGCCTCCCGAGTAGCTGGGGCTACAGGCGCCCGCCACCAAGCTCGGCTAATTTTTTGTATTTTTAGTAGAGATGGGGTTTCACCATGTTAGCCAGGATGGTCTTGATCTCCTGACCTCATGATCTGCCCGCCTCGGCCTCCCAAAGTGCTGGGATTACAGACGTGAGCCACCGCGCCCGGCTGAAGCGTGAAGTTTTAAGCCATTGCTAGTTAATTTATTATTCCATCCACAACTGTTTAGCCTATCTCCTCAAGGAAGAATGGTCCAATGTTTACCGACTAGCACTGAGAGGGGTTGTCCTGCACCCAAATCTAGATTCTGCCACTGGCAGCATCATCTGTGATCCTGGAATAAGACATTTAACATGAGAGCATCCGTTTCCTGATCTTTGTATAACAAGGGGTTGTTGTAATGATGTGATCAGTGAGACACACAGGTCTCTGCACTTCAAAGAATAATCACCTAAAGATTACAACATTGTGACATCCTCTATCTATGCTAGTATGATGGTATAATAGAGAAGCAAAATCACCTGAATGTTATTTTGCCTCAATTATTTTCATAATGGAAAATGATCATCTAATTGGAAAAAACAGAGTCACATTTTTAAAGGAGGGTTAACTTCTAATGTAGTTAAATGGCTCTTTTTTTCTGAAACACTAGGAATTTTTCCTAAGGGAATCAAAGCAACAAAGTCTGAAGCTTCAGTGATTAGGCATTTGGGGACAAAAAGTATAGTATGATGGAGACATTTAGGAGAGTGTGTCCTTTGTGAGTGCAAAGTTTTAAGTCAGTAACTGCCTGTTCAATTCATGTGATGTGATTCCATTTGATGTGGATGCCTGTATGTGCATTTAGGGAAATAAGACTGTTTATTTATGATTTAATACCACCATGTTTTACCCATACAATCTAAGGTACCCTAGACTCTCCCTGGAGCTTATCTGTAAAACAAAATATATGTTCTTTCTATCTCATGGATTGTTTATTGAAAAATAAAATTTAATACTGTATATAAAATTGTTTTAAAAATGTATAAAGCACTATCTCTGCACACATACAACCATGGGATGATCGTAACAATGATCCAGAGCTCAAAAAGCAGAGAACATTTAGCCAAATATTATCCCTTTGTATGTGAAAGTTTAAAAATTAAAAAGTAAAAAAGAATCATAGAAAAGATAAAAATAGATTACAAATTGGCATTAAACTTAAAATTCTGCTTATTAATGATCTTTCATATATAAAATATAAATTCTTGAGATTTTCTACCTTACCTGTTATGAGCTGAATGTTTGTCTTCTCCACCCCAAATGATTCGCATGTTAAAGACCTAATTCCCAGTGTGACGCTATTTGGAGATGGTAGCATTAGGAAGTAATTAGGTCATGGCAGATAGAACCCTCATCATGGGATTAGTGCCCTTAGGCACTTTCTCCCTTCCCTCCCTCCGTTCCTCCTACACTATGTGAGAATACAGTGAGAAATCTGTGATTTGCAAACCATGAGGAGCTGCAAAAGAGGAAGACTGCTGTCACCAGAAACTAATCTTGACCTTGGACTTCCCAGATTCCACAACTGTGAGAAACAAAGGTCTGCTGTTTAAGCCACACAGTCCATGGTATTTTGTTATAACAACCCAACCTGACTATTATGCATATTAGCAGTTTCTGTCTCTATCACATACACACACACGCACACACACAAACACATACATCGATTGATTGCAGTGTGCCAGGTGTTGTGCTAAGAGCTCCACATATTTATGCCTTATAACTCAATTAGATATTGACACAGATACAGTCAAGATACAGTACACAAGATATGTGAAACACAGATGCAATTATACAGCTGTACTGAATCTACATCAATACCATATATATAGCCATCTGCTTCATCATCTATGCATATCTACATCCAAGTCCATCCATCACAGCACAAACACAGCGTGATAGATGTATACACGTATCAATGAGAGTTACGTGAGATGTCTCCTCAGAGCTTAAAATGATGTCAAGAACATGAGTATTATGATGAGCACAAGTCTAAATCTGACTTTCTCTAGAATAAGGTTATTGGGACACTGTCTTGAACCAGATGTATGGAATGAATTAAAGATTTGATGATTTGAATATATTCTAGAACTTTCTGTATCTGAAGAGATGGAGGAAACTCAAGAGTAGAGAACAGTAATTTAGCTGCTTAAAACTATTGCCAACAGAATATGGTGATGATGAATGCCCAGATTTGTGGATCTCTGAGTCAGGATAGGGGTGAACAATATCTTCATATGTTTCAATTGAGGAGGGATGCTTTGGTTAATATGAAAATGCTCTTTGAAGTTTTTGCTCAATTGACCCAGTACTAATTTTGACAATAAATTCTCTCTCAAAGTTGGTTTTCTTATCTTCTGTGTTTTATTCTGTGTCTAAGTCTTCACAGGTCCTTTACAAGTTAGGAGTAGCCACATCAAGGCTAAAAGCCAGATTCTATTTCAAATCCAGAGCCCTACAAATACATTTGACTTAAGAGATTGTCTGGTAATACGTCATTGAAAATTAGAGAATGGACTGCTACAAAAAAGATGACAGTCCAGGATAGAATTGCAGCATTTTCATGACTTTGCGTTGCTCTGGTACCTCTGAACCAGGTCAAGCCTTCTCCAAGATGACCACAGATCTTTGTGCAGCAAAGTCTAGAAGTGGAAATGCTTGGTCAAAGCCTAAGAACATTTTTAGAATTTCTATTATGTACACCAGTGGCCAGGAAAGGTGTGTTGATTTGCAATCCTATCCATAAAATTTACATAATAATTGTTAAAGTATTAATTTGACAAGCAAGAAGGGTATTATTATTATAATTTGCATTTCTTTGAATATTAGTGAAGGGAACTTTTTGATGTGTTTACTGACCACACTTATTGCTCACTTTTTAAATAACTTGTTCTTGTCCTTTACTCAAAAGGCCATTTTTTAAATCATCATAGCACACTATAATTGAATTTAAAAACACAGTTTCTTGGAACAGATCATTTCCCTGTATATTTTAAAGAAAGGTACTACAAAAAGGTATTAACACTATCAGGTAGTAAATGTAACTTGGAGAATAAGAAGTACAAAGAAAATTCTTCCACCCATTTTCTTAAAGCACAGGGATTTTATTTCTGTTCTGAGAAGGGAGTGGTAGAAAAAATGAGTGTTTTTCAAATGTTTGCGCTATTTTTGCTTAGGCTTTTTTATTCTAATTCTAAGCATTGAAACAGAATCAGTTTGTTGTGTATGACTTAAGAGATTGTCTGGTAATATGTTGTTGAAAATTAGAGAATGGACCACTGCAAAAAGATGAGAGCCCAGGATAGAATTGCAGCACTTCCGTGACTTTACATTGCTCTGACACCTCTGAACCAGGTCAGGCCTTGCCTAGATGACCACAGATCTTTATGCAGCAAAGTCTAGAAGTGGAAATGCTTGCTCAAAACATAAGAACATTTTAATTTCTCCTTTTGAAGTTATCACCCAAATGTGTAATTGTTTTATGGGACTATGTGCCTTTTTCATTTAAATAACAGTTTGTCTATCTAATAGAAGAAAAATTCTCAAGAGAAAACTGTGTGTGTTTAAAGAAACTAACATTCAGCAGCAGCATTGAATTGACAATCTTTTTTACACTAAATTCTTATCAAGGGACCCATTCCTTGAGGGAGAGGTAATGAATGGTAAGGTGTTTGGGGTTTACCAATCCTGCATACGAAGATCAGGCTAAGAACAGCTTTCATTATGTTTCTTCTCAAGTCTTCAGAGCCTCTAGTTAGCACTCCTCAAACTGGATATCACGATCCTTCATACTTTCATGCATTTCTCCACAGTCATGCCCTATTCTTACAGGCTCTTCAGACACAAATACTCAATTCTCCTGAAATCCACTGGCATAACTTCTTGATGTGAGATGTCCTCCCCATCTCTTTCCACCAATCCAAACCCTCACCAATCTTCACCTTCACCCAGAAACCTGCTCTAACCAGTTCAGCCTACACTGAACTCACTTTGCTAAACTGCTATTGCACTTGTTTTCTGTGCCACACATGGTATTGCTTAGTCACGTGCTCTCTTGTTTGAGTATTTAGCAGTTTTTCACATGGACATCTTCTCTTCCAAGTTAAATATTAGGCAGAAACATTTATCCCCTATTCCTAACTTCTACACAAAGGGTCATAGCTAGAGAAAGCCTCATCTTTCCTCATGCCCCCATCCTCCATTCACTCCTCCCGGACTGTTCTCTTCATCATGGCAAACACTCCTGTTGACTGTTCTCTTCATCATGGCAAACAGACACTCAGCATGGAGATCTGTCTTGACCAGAGCATGCAGATCCCCACTGATGCTCATTGTGGTTTTGGGATTATACCTGAGTCTCAGCAGGGAAGTGATATTCAACTGTGTTCATTGTGAATCATCAATGCCAGCCCTCACACTCATGCATTATGTTTAAGTTCAACTATTGGCTGGTAATCGATATGTACCTCATGCATTACTTTAATAAAATGTATTTCTAGATTATTTTCTAGGATCATTTACAAGACAGAAGAGATTTAGATAAATAGCCAAGTGTTTCTTTGCTGCATAATGTGGCCAGAATAAATCAAATTTTGGAGAACTGTTGGAGTTGTGATTGAATGTTCCATGAGTTTTCAAGAAGCTTATTTAAACATTTAAGCATGTCTGCCTTTTGCAACAATTCTACCAGAAAATTTAAGGAATTCTTTACATCTTCTGAAGTGCCTTGGAGTCCCTGACAATATTGTTATTTCTCAGTTGGCCGTATATGCCACTCCCCTAAATCTCTGCCTTGTAGCTACATGTGAGCTGTTGAGCAGAGACATGAGATACACTGTTATTTCACATCCAGGCCCCTTAACAAATTTCTACCCACAGGACCAGCTGGCATATTCTAAACAAATAATAAAAGGAAATTCGTCCTTACTTTAGATCCAAGTTACATTTAAAAAGAAAGAAAGAAAAATATTTAGCACCTTACAGCGTCTACCTCCCTCCCTTGAAGTAGTTTTCCCACTGATGAATTTCTAGATAACATAACAGTTTTACTAATATAAAAGGCTTAGTATAGAAATTGAGGGATTGGGCTATGGCTAGATCTGTCAACTAAGACAGAAAAAGTGAACTGATTAGTGCACAGGTGCATTTCTTGGAATAGACTAATAATGCAAATGATGTCAGACCCCCGACATCCCCCAAGGGGACAGCTGTGGGAAGACAGAGCAAGGAACTTGGAGTGGGATCAATGCTGAAGGCCCAGCTTTATGAACCAGGGCACACTAGCAGCATGCAGTGTGCCTCAGAGAATATCATAGTGTGCTGGTCAATGCCAGGCTAATAAACTCTAAGTTGAGTTGGCAGTTGGGGTGACAGGGACAGCCACGCAGGAGTCCGTAAGTACAGAGTAACACCAAAACTTCCCTGGAATAGCTTAGCTTAAGCTCTTCCTGAAGTCTCTGATAGTTCAGTAACTAGAACAGAAAAGGGTCCAAAAGCAGATGAATCTACCAATTTATTTGTGAGGAGTAGGGAGGATCAGACTCAGAAATGAGGTGGGATAGGAAAAGCAAAACTTTCTGACGCACATTTTCTGTGTACCTGCTCCCTCCACGCCTTCCATGTATTACCTAGGCAATTACTACACTGGCAGACCAGGACGCTATTATTAGATTCTCTTAGGTTGTAGACATATAGCATCAAAATTGCTAGTGTTTTTCCTCTTTTCTGAAACAGCAAGTATGGTAGAACCATTATGGAAAATAGTTTGACAGTTTCTCTTCATTTTAAGTATACAGAGTATTTACCATATGATCTAACAATTCCATTCCCTTATATTTACCCAAGAGATATGAAAACCTATTTCCACACAAAGACATGTATGTAAATGCTCATAGAATAGCTAAAAACTAGGAACTCCCAAATATCCATAAATGTGTATGGATAAACACACTGGATATATCTACACAATGTAATATACTACTCAACAATTTAGAAACTACTGATAAAATAAATAAATAAAAACTACTGGTAATGCAACAATATGGATGAACCTCAAAAGCATTATGCTAATTGGAAGAAGCCAGACTCAAACACTATGTATTAATTCTTCTTGACTGTGGATACCACTCCCCTAAATCTCTGCCTTGTAGCTACACGTAAGCTTTTGAGCAGAGACACCAGATACACCTTTATTTCCCACCTTTATTCACATCCTTGCTCTCTAACAAATTCCTGCCCAGGGTCCAAGAATCAAATGTGCAGATATGATTCCCTTTATATGATATCTGTTTGCAAGACTGAAGTCCCTGTTATCTTGCTGGGATTAGTTTAGTTCAGCCCAAGATAATCTCTCTTTTGATTAACTGAAAGCCAACTGATTAGAGCAAGTCACTGTCACTCAAGAGACAGGGTATTGATTGTACAAGGGTGTGGGTCATTTGGGAGTCATTTTAGGCGTCTACCTGCCACAAATAATTAAAAGGCTTCTATTGTTGTATTACTCTTTCAGATGCAGCAGTGTAAGTGTAATTAGTAAGTGCAACTTATTCAAAATTTAAGTGCATGCTGGACACCATGGCTCAGGTCTATAATCCCAGCTACTCCAGAGTGTGAGGCAGGAGGATCACTTAAGCCCAAGAGTTTGAGGCTGCAGTGAGCTATGATTGTGCCACTGCCCTCCAGCCTGGGTTCGAGAGAGCAGGAACCTGTGTCTAGAAATACAAATTTAAGTAAAGAATAGTTATTTTGTATTTTAAAAATGATAAGCTTAATGAAAGAGGTTACATATTGTATTATATCAATTATGACAATATGCTAATTTCCAATAAATGTTAAAAACGAGAAATAATAAACACTGAAGATACCTGCAAAGTTCAAGTAGATTTTTTTTAACTGGATATGATACATCTAGAGGAAAAAGGAAAATAGAATTCACATGCTGAAATAGGTTCTTTACATATATTTTATCACTTTAGAGATGAAGAGACTGGGGCTCTGGGGGGCTGAAAAGCTTTCCTAAAATCACAGAGCCAGTAAGTGGTGGCCCCAAAAATAAAAGTTTTAAAATATATAACATATGCGAAAAGAAAGTAAGACAGATTGTGTGATATATCTCAAAGAGTGCAGGACTCTATCCAAAGATTTGGGTGTACTAAGAAAATTTGCATTAGGTCCTCAATTTTTTGACCTTCATTCTCTTGGGGTTCAAGAGGAATCAGAGCATCCATTTTCTCACCAATATGCAGAACTAATGAAGACATATACACAATGATGTAGCAGATGGAGGTCAGCATGTCACCTTCCTTACTGACGAAGTCAGTACTGGAGAGGTGGCTTAGGTCTACCAGCTAATAGTCCCTACCTGATGAATGCAGGCCTTGAGGCAGTCCACACAGGAGAAAGCTAGTGCTCTAGGACAGACACACTCCACACACCTGGGTGAAGAGAGCAGAAAGAGACCTACATCTGAGGCCTTTTATCCTGTGAGTTCCATACACTAGAGAAATGTGGCCAATGGCTGCACCTACCAGGCAGGCAACTCACTCCATTGCCAAGGAGAACAGTATGGATCAGGGCAAGAGACCAGGGGTACTTAGAGAAAGTCTTTGTTCAAATAGGAAGGGGGGTGATAATTTAAGTAGGCAAGACATTGTATGATATACAGAGAATCTACTGATCTTATTTCCAATAAAATATGGAGTATTTTTCTCTCAATTATGAGGATTAAATTCCTGACATACATGACTCACAGGGTTTTTATAAAGCCCAAGACAAGAGAAGAAAAAGGTATTACTAAACTGTAAATATCACTATTAATTCAGATACCATCATAATTCACATACAAGCATCTTGTGAATTTAAAGTTTATGTCCTGTCACTTTGGGCTGCTTCCTCTGCTACATAGCTTTCCTTAGCAAGTTCCTATTCAATAAGACAAATTATATAAACTCTCATATTGAATGGAAACTCGCTAAGAATAATTGACATGTTAAATGGGAAATAGCTAAGGAAAATAACATTTACTGGGAAGCTCCTCTGTGCCAGGGAAACCTGACACATGTGATTCATTGACCTCATGGCTATCCTTAGGCATCAGAGAATTCCTTGGTTCCTGGGGTCATGCCCGTGTTCACATGGCTAGTGAGAATGAAATCAGAAAATGCAGATGCCACTGGATAATTGATTTGGGATGATTCTGAGCCTTTGAATTTTTCTATCCTGGAGATTAGGAATCAGGAATGCTCTGTGTAACACACCTTCACAAAGGGTCTCTCTCTTTTTTTTTTTTTTTTTTTTTTTGAGACAGAGTCTCACTGTGTCACCCAGGCTGGAGTGAGTGGCACAATCTTGGCTCACTGCAGCCTCCACCTCCCAGGTTCAAGTAATTCTCGTGCCTCAGCCTCCCAAGTAGCTGAGATTACAGGTGCACACCACCACGCCCAGCTAATTTTTGTATTTTTAGTAGAGATGGGGTTTCACCATGTTAGCCAGGCTGGTCTCAAACTCCTGACCTCAAGTGATCCACTCACCTGGGCCTCCGAAAATGCTAGGATTACAAGAATGAGCCACCATGCCAGAGCCCAAAGGTCTCTTTAAGATCGATTTTTAATTATTAAAACCCAAATGTGTTAAGCTTCATTGCTTTGCCTTTTTGAAGACTTTGAATGTAGCAAATATCTTTGCAATGAGCAAAAGACAGTTCCATTTTTATTTTTTTATCATTGTAGTTGATTACCTGCAGAAACACAGGCTGAATTAATTATTAAGTATTTCACTTGTTCCAGGAACTCTTTCTTGGTAGATCGTTAGAGAAGTAACTATGACACTCTGATGCTCAACTGTGTAAATGTACATTTACCCTGACTCTTTTGTGTCCCACAATATCCAACATTTTAACAAAGAACATTATCTGCTTACTTTATTAATATACATTTTCTTCCCATGAACACTTCCAGAAACCAGCTGCTGCCCAAATAAAATTATTAAGTCCCAGCCAAATGTGTCAAATGTGATTATTTGTTAGAGACTAAGTGATAATGGTGGTATGAACTGCAGAGTCACACTTTGAAAACTGCCCAAGAAACTGTATGATGTGCAGAGAACATGTGTTTCACTAGCTATCTTTAGTTTTCAACTGTGTCTTCAGTTAACACCGTGTACTGAAGTACCACGCACTGTGCTGGTCAGAGTATATGCACTTTCTCTAATCTTCACAATCACCCTGCAGTGTAACTATCATTATCCCCATATCTAACACAATTAAACCGAGGCTCCATGAAGGTAAATGACTTGCCCAATGTATAACTCAGGTGCACTGTCCTCCACTTGCCTACCGCCTGAGTCCATTCAGGCTGCTATAACAAAAATACCTTAGACTGGGTGACTTAAACAACAAACATTTATTTCTCGCAGTTCAGGAGACTGGGAAGTCTGAGATCAAATTGCTTGTAGATTCGGTACGTAGTGAGGGCCTGCTTCCTGGTTCACAAACAGCTGTCTTCTCGCTGTGTCCTCATAGGGTAGAAAAGGGTGAAAGAGCTCTCTGGGGTCTTGTTTATAAAGGCATTAAATTTATTCAGGAGGACTCCACCCTCCTGAACTAATTATCTCCCAAAGGCTCCATACTTCCTAATACTATCACTCTGAGGGCTAAGATTTCAACCTATGAATTTTGGGAGGAACTACAGAAGGCAATCATCTATCAATCTTACCTTACATACTTGAAAGAGGCATTTTTAATTGAAGAAGATAGGAGTGGGAGCACATAAGAGGGGCGGATAAAAGAGGGAGTGACGTGCTGCAGAGAATAGAGCCCATATATAGGAATATGTCCAAGGCATGTGCTCAACATTACAAGATCAAGAAATAAAATGACGTGTCATTGGGTAGAAGCTGGGTTTTGATAGATGATTTGGATATGTGCTTTCTTTTTTCTTACTCTTATTACTTAATTATGTGGGCTAGGAAGCAAGTTCAAAAATAATAGCTAAAACCTTGTGGGTACTCTTAAAAATCAATTTACATAATGTAAATAAACTGCAGATCAATTCATATGGTAACATAAAATTTTAACTTTAAAAAAGGACTAATTTTACAAAAATATTTCATCTTCAGTCAAAGCCTATTTGATGAAAATCACACACTTGCCAACCCAGATGTTATTTATATATAAAAACACACATAAAAGTGCAACAGTAGGTATTTTAATTTAAATAGGAACTATTTTATAACCTATAACAATGTGGATAAGAAAGTTCCTTCTCAAGTTTCCCTGGTTCGTTTCCTTTGTAATACTTTGTAAAGTGCTAGTTTACATTTAAAAAGCCTAGGATTTCAACCAATACAGTTTAACACTATATTATCTTGGCAAAAATGCTATCATTACTGACTGAAAAAACACAGAAATAACATGAGGCTAAATGTTAATGGTATGGTAAACTGGCATGCTGTTACACTGTGTGAAATGGCAGTGAAGCATTTATTAATTTCTTTTAGAATTGTTAGTGCCTAAATAAAAGGCCATGCCCGGGTTACCTGATGGGCATTTATTATGTGTGTGTGGGAAAGAAAGGAAAGTTTGAAACCTATTTGGGCTTCATGGAGAGCTAGAAAACTCTTCCCTATTCATGAGAGGATGGGAACTCGGAATGCTAAAGAAGTGCTGGAGACATAGGCAGTTTGTCTTCCTCTCCGGAGCCAACTCTCTCTTACTCCCTACTCTGCTGAGCACACCACTCTCATGACCCAGCTTCCCTGTCAGTTCCTCCCTCTAGTCTCTGGTTATACACACAGAACCTGCTTCTACTGCCTTCTCTGGAAATCAAAATGACCAAGAAAGAGAATCTGATTGGATTCATAGGCATCATCTGACATGGGGCCTTTCTGTTCAAATCACATCACATCACCTCACAGGCTGCTGGGCTCTGGTACATCTAGACTATGCAGAGTTGCTTTGGGGGTAAGAAAGTGTTGGATCACACAGAAGAAACTGCTTCTGGCCACTTTATTCTAAAGGGAAAACAACCATGTCAAGTTCCTTGCCTTGCCTCTAGTTCGACTATAAAAAGAAATATTAGCAGAGTCAAAAATGAGTAAAGATAGGTCGCTGCCTTCACAGAGCAGACAGTTTCAAATTATTAATAATGGGCTTTGAGTGGAATGACATTTAGGTGTCTTCACAAGAGTTTTACATTGTCCTTCTATCTTAGCTAATAGAGCCTTCTTCTCTGAGCTATACAGCATGTTCCCTTCTCAGGGTACTTGAAATTAAGTGTTCAAGCTAAACTTTCTTCTCCTTGAGGTTCACGGGGGGGATTCATTATTTACAAAGAGACTGCATCAAGTTTACATGTTAAAAAGAAAACATCTTGGTCTCAGATGGCTTATAAAATAGACACTAGAAACCAAAGATTTTTGCAACCAACGTAACTCTCTGAAATTAAAAAAGTAAAAACAAATCTCATCTCTAAATTCACTTAAATATCCTTCAAATAAATAATTTTTGTCATGTTGCTAATTAAATATTCTCTGAGAATGTTTACCTGTGTCAACAAAATAGACCTCATCAGTCTTCACCTCACATCTTATGATTATTTTACATCCAGTGCCACCACTAAACTGCAAGCTCCTCGAGGCTAGGAGTGGCGTCTTTCGTCTTTGCAGCACCTGATCTAGCCAAGAATACGTGTTCAATGCACGTTTTTTGATTGAATGAGTGAAGGTCTTTCCTGGATTTAGTTGCTCTTAAAAATAAATGTCATTTGGGCCAGGCGTGGTGGCTCACGCTTGTAATTCCAGCACTTTGTGGGGCTGAGGCAGGCAGATCACCTAAGGTCAGGAGTTTGAGACCAGCCTGGCCAAAATGGCGAAACCCCATCTCTACTAAAAAAATACAAAACTTAGCCAGGCATGGTTGAGGGTGCCTGTAATCCCAGCTACTCAGGAGGCTGAGGCAGGAGAATCGCTTGAACCAGGGAGGTGGAGGTTGCAGTGAGCCGAGATCATGCCATTGTACTCCAGCTGGGCGACAAGAATGAAACTCTGTCTCAAAATAAATAAATAAATAAATGTTGTTTGAATTCTAAACAGTAATCGATGTGCATTTAGGCAATTAGATTTCAAACAAGTGCTGAACCAAAGATGACCTTCACAGGAGCAATCATTGAGGAGTAGAAGGCAGACTGCAATGAGTAAGCAGAGTTAATGTGAGGTAGCAGTGAATGTGGTGTACAACTTCTCAAAGTTCTATAATAGAGTAACTAAAACAGAAGTTAAAGGCATAGGAAAAATAAGGGGTACTTTTTGGATAAAGAGTCAGCCAAAGACAGGAGAGTGATGGATCAAGAGTAAAAAAGAACCATCAGAAATGGCAGTATATTCTCTTTCACTTGTCTGTCTTCTAAATTTAGAACAGTTGGTACTTTGAATTGAAGAAATGTGAAAGTATTTTGATAGTCAAAAAGAAAAAAGGCAAAAAAGACCCTCCCACTTAATGTCATTAAAATCAAAGTCTTTAAGGTGGGGCTATTCCTATATGCAGTATAGTCACTTATTTTTACAAACAGCCTTGAATCTACTATTTCAATGATATAGGGACAAAAATACATAAAGCATATGAAGTGTATTCGCTTTCAAATAAAAAGCTTTTAGTGCTACTTTCATTTGGAAAAAAGCGAATTATATTCTGGAATAGAATATATTAAACTATTTCTAACTTAAACCTCCACCTCAAAACTACAAATTCTGAGATGTAACAAAGTATTGTCAAAGAATAACATAGAAGACATTTAGGGCTCAGATAAAGATGTTTGGGATTGAGCTCCCTTAGTCCCAGTGGTCCTTCCAGAGTTTCCTCTGCTCCAGATTAAAATGTGGAAATTTTAGAATTAAGTACTTCACAGCCCTCTAGTGGCCACTGCTCACCACTGCAATTTAATTTTGGATCCTCTTGACTCCACCAATCTCCCTACAAATACTCTCTTCCTCCAACCATATGAGCAGGGACAATTGTTACAGCACCTTGCTAAGTGCCATATAAGAGCAGACAGTGTCCTAAAGGTGAGAATTAATCAAGTTAAAAATTTCCTCCACCCTGGCACACATATTTTGGTAAATCTGAAATTTTTTCAATGCAACAAGCAGCAAATGACAATCAGGGAAGGCCAAATTCAAGACAACTAGCTCCAAGGATGCACTAAGGGACATTACTACAGCAATATTATCTCTTCATAGCTTTTATTTTTCAGTTTAACAAACCAAAAAATATATATATTTACAAAAAGAAAAAAATTGTTTCAATAGGTGAAAACATCAGAAACAATTCCTAGGCCAGCAACTACTCATTTACTCATATATCTCACTTTATGGCTTAACTGTTTCAAGACACTTCACTTGGCTCTCTACTTATTTTTCTTCTCTTTTGTTTTAGCCAAAGACATCAGAATACATGTTATAGAACATAAGTTTTCATTTATTTATTTATTTATTTATTTGAGATGGGGTCTCAGTCTGTCACCCATGCTGGAGTGCAGTGGTGTGAGCTTTGCTCACTGCAGCCTCCACATCCCAAGCTCAAGCGATCCTCCCACCTCAGCCTCTCGAGTAGCTGGACCTACAGGCATGTGCGATCACGCCTGGCTAATTTCTTGTATTTTTGGTGGAGATGGGGTTTTGCCATGTTGCCCAGACTGGTTTCGAACTCCTGAGCTCAGGCGATCCACCTGCCTCAGCCTCCCAAAGTGCTGGGATTACAGGCATGAGCCACCGCGCCCAGCCAGAACATGTTTTCTTTTGGGTATAAATTGTGGATGGGAACATTGTTCCTAATTTCATCATTAATACAATTCTTTGTGTACTCTTTTCCTTTATGTACCTATAATGGACAAAAGTTGTAACTACTGCCTAGAGTAAGCATTTTCCCTGCATTTCAAATATCTTTTTTAGTTGACATGCCCTAGTTTATACAACCACTCCCTCTTATTATATTAGGTATTTGTTTGTAGTGTTTTGCTACTACAAATAGTACATTACTTAACAATTCTAAAAATGTACCTACTTGTGAACATTTTAATTAAGTGAATGCCAAAACGCTGATCAAGCTTAGGGTATATTATTACAAAGTATACTGGACAAGATAACTACTTGTATGTCCTAACACACACTTCCATGGCCTAGAATAGACTTAAACTGTAATAAACTTGCCCAAAACCAAGGTCCCATCCATCCCAGGATGATGAGGCTTGACCAAGCATCCTTTCTGGAAAATATTCTTTAATCTTTCAAATGACAATCTCTTAAATCAATCAAGTGATGTATTACATGGGATAATCTAACAGTGCTTATCACATATAAACACTTAATAAATGTCAACTACTCATGACTGTAATCCCAGCACCTTGGGAGGCCGAGGCGGGTGAATCACAAGCTTAGGAATTTGAGACTAGTCTGGCCAACATGGTGAAACCCCATCTCTACTAAAAATACAAAAAATTAGCTGGGAGTAGTGGCGGGCGCCTGTAATCCCAGCTATTCGGGAGGCTGAGGCAGGAGAATCACTTGAACCTGGGAGGCGGAGGTTGCAGTGAGCCGAGATCGCGCCACTGCACTCCAGCCCAGGCGACAAGAGTGAGACTCTGTCTCAATCAATCAGTCAATCAATGTCAACTATTGAGATTTTCCATCTTGCATTTCTTCAACATTAGTGGTGAACCAAAAAGGAAACAAGTAAGGAAAGTTTGGAAGCAAAACTGACATCTTGTCCTACCCCATTATGAGTATGCATATCACAACACACAGTGAGTGGCAAAAAACTAATACTTTGCAACCTATGATGACTCAGAGAGTCATCTCATCCAGTGAAAGTCCCCTAAATCAATTAAACTTTAAGCATTTCCTGAAAGTTACTGCAACCCTAACAAACAATGTTATGCCTGACCACAATCTCTACAGATATACCATAAAAGTACTATAAGCTTGGTCATGTTGGGAGGAAAACATTTCATCTGTCAACTTATATCTGAGTGGTCTAGGTCCTGTGAATTATTTGAAAATACATTAACAGGAGAAAAGTTTATTCTCCATGCCTGAGGGAGCGCCCTGTAAGGAGTCACTTCCCAAACAGCCAGCGGTAAGGGTTTATATACCAACTGAGGCTTCAGTGAGAAAGTATAAAAGGTTCTGATAAGACTCATTTACACAACTTTATTTTTTAATGTCACGTTTGTAAACATCTGTCACCTCGCTGTCTGGAAACTCCCTCAGAAGGAGTTGATGATAGCAGAACTCTTGGACAGCTCTGCTTTCAGTCAGATAAGGCTGCTTTCCGCAGCAATTGTTTGTTCAAATGTTTTCAGTTTAAAGTAATCTTTATGCCTTTCTGGTGGTTATATGGTTTGGATATTGGATATTTGTCCCCTCCAAATGTCATGTTGAAATACAATCCCCAAGTTGGAGGTGGGGCCTACTGGGAAGTGTTTGGGTGATGAGGCAGATCCCTCATGAATGGCTTAGTGCCATCCTCATGGTGATGAGTGAGCTCTGGCTCTGGTACTTCACATGAGAGCTGGTTGTTTAAAGAGCCTGGCCCCCCCGACCCTCTCTCTTGCTCCCTCTCTCACCATGTAAGATGCATGCTCCCCCTTCACCTTCAGCTATGATTGTAAGCTCCCTGAAGCCCTCACCAGAAGCTGAGCACATGCTGATGCCATGCCTATACACCCTGCAGAACTGTGAGCCAATTAAGCCTCTTTTCTTTATAAATTTCCCAGCCTCCAGGTATCTCTTCATAGCAATACAAATGAACTAACACAGGCGGGTATAAATTGGGGATAGGAGGTGGGTTGTTAGTTCCTTCATTTCCCCCATTTGAAACTTCACATGAAGTTTCACAAAGAGTTGGATTATTTCCTATGTAGAAAAGACTTATATTAGGTGTTGGGAGGTAAGATCTGCAAAATGAAAGAAGAACATAGATTACGACAGAGAAAAATCTGAACACACTGGTCCATATTCTGTTGAACCAATCTCCCAGTCGTGGGAATAGGTCAGTTCAGTTAATTGGACTATGCCTTATTTACCTAACGTAGAATGTTGACCTTTCTTTTCTTTTTTTTTTTTTTTTGAGATGGAGTCTCATTCTGTCGCCCAGGCTGGGGTGCAGTGGTGTGATCTCTGTTCACTGCAAGCTCCGCCTCCCAGGTTCACGCCATTCTCCTGCCTCAGCCTCCCAAGTAGCTGGGACTACAGGCACCCGCCACCGTGCCTGGCTAAATTTTTTGTATTTTTAGTAGAGATGGGGTTTCACCACGTTAGCCAGGATGGTCTCGATCTCCTGACCTCGTGATCCGCCCGCCTCGGCCTCCCAAAGTGCTGTGATTACAGGTGTGAGCCACTGTGCCCGGCCAACCTTTCTTTTTAAATGATATAGATTAGACACAATTTTTCCTTTCTAATTTACATAGAAGTAGCATTGTTGCCAGTGATTGTACAAGCTCCTCTCTGTTGGGCAATCAGCATATCTAGGACACAATTTTGGAGTACAACAGAGGCTACACTGCTAACTTGTAAATGGCAGGCTTCCTAGTCTGTATAGTGGCACCAGATGCTTGTTCATTACTTTGGAATGCTTAGGATTGTTCTTTCTACATCATACATTGCCAGGCTTTGGAAAAGCATTCTTATTACTGAGAACTTAGGGTTGCGGTACATAAGTGGGTTGTCTATGATGTCTCATCAGGTGCATCTACATGGCATTAATTTATATATAAAAGAACCCCAGTTGTAATGTGGCTAGCATTCAAAGTGGGATATCTGGTAAGGGAAGGCACCAGATATCCAAGTTCACATTTCTCTGACCACTTAGGTGGGAACCTTTTATATATCTTTTTTTTATACAAAAATGAGACCAGGCCAGGCACAGTGGCTCACGCTTGTAATCCCAGCACTTTGGGAGGCCAAGGCTGGCAGATCACTTGAGGTCAAGAGTTTGAGACCAGCCTGGCAAACATGGAGAAATCCTGTCTCTACTAAAACTACAAAAATAAGCTGGGCATGGTGGTGGGCACCTGTACTCCCAGCTACTCGGGAGGCTGAGGCAGGAGAATCACTTGAACCAGGAGGTGGAGGCTGCAATGAGCTGAGATTGTGCCACTGTGCTCCAGCCTGGGTAACAGAGTGAGATTCCTTCTAAAAAAAAAAAAAAAAAAAGAAACCAGTGTTGTTTATAGACAAGGTCATAGTGGGGGAACCTGTGAATAACCAAGTTGGAATTCTGTGTCTTTCACAATCCTTATCATCAATCATGTTGGCACCTGCACGTCTTCACTTCCAATGTGCTTCTGTTAGGCTATGAGGGTAAAACAGGTTGTGAAACACCTGGCAGAGAAACCCTTAATTTAGCCTTGGTTACTATAGAAATGTACTTTATTTATTGACCAAGTTAAGGTCCATCCATCAAACTGTAGTCATGGGTGCTGGTCAAGCCAACTAGGGGAACACTTGAGCTATTCTATATCCCACTACTTTTTCCTACAAACCAGGAATATTATCCTGTAATCTGACATTGACTCACATTGAAATACTTAGTTATAATCCAAGTAACAATGACAGTGGAGGGTTGTTTAGTGCCGTCTGTGAAGCCAAATCACAGAATTTGATTGCAATACATTTTTGAAATGTTACCTAGAAAAGGTCCAGTACTGTATTTATTTTCAATGTGGAGAGATTTCCTTCCAATAGTCTTACTTAGGTAAAGCACTGACCCTGAGCTTCCATGGAGGCTTCCCAGTGCCAAATTAATCTACCAGAGAAGGAGACAGAGTGACTCCTCTGCTCATGGATACCATATGCTTTTATATATCCATTGTCCAGAATGGGTTCACCAGGTATATTTACATTGGTAGGAACAAAAACTCTTCTGCATTATGTAGATGTTAACCTAACCAGTAACCAGATTAACTATTTAAGGTGGCCAGGGTTTGAAAGATTGGAACAAGCAGGTGTTGGGGTAGTGCCAGAATTGTCAAAAAACAAAAAACAAAAACAAAAACAAAAACAAAAAAAAACCAGTTAAGAGTTAGTTGAGGCAAGATCCACTTTGAAAGGGATACCAATGTAGAGGAACAGCATGGAGAACAGAGAGGTGAATGGTGGGGCAGTATAAGAATACTTGCTTTGTCAATTAGGATGGCAGCTAAGTCTGTTGCATATAAGCATGGAGGAATGCCTGATGCTAATTAACATGAGAAAGGTACTGTGGGACATATCTAGGTTGACATGAGAAATATGTTATGGGACAAAAAGATTGTCCTAAGATACCCACAACAATCCCATCATTTTCACAGTAATATAGGTAAAAAGGATTGTCAAAGTTGGGTAGTCGAAGGGCTGGGGTGTGGACAATGCTTCCAAGGAGGCTGGTGCCTCAGAGTACCAGGTAAAGTGCTCTGTGGTTGTATCTAAGAGGACAGCATATAAAGGTTAGACATGGGCAGCAAAATTGGGAATCCATTGGCAATAGCCAGTTGCTCCTAAAAATTCACGTAATTGTTTATCTTTGAGAGATAATGAATAAAATTGATTCAAGGCATTTTGGGACGAGTTTTTGAGTACCCTAAAATATTTTATGGCCTAAGTAGGTAACAATTTTTTGTACCCGTTGGCATTTGGACCTGGAAGATTTATAACCTTAGTCAGTCAGTGCCTTCAGGTGAGTAAGGGAGTCCAGAAGAGCACCCTGTTTGCTTTGGTTGCAAAGTAGGAGGTCATCAACATATTGGAAACAAAGGGAACCTTGAGTGATTGTCATAGAGTCTAATTTGACTTTGAGAACTTAGAAAAATATTGAGAGGTATTCACAATATCCTGGAGGTATGCAAGTCCATGTTAACTGTTTCTTCTTAAATTTGAGGCTGGGCACAGTGGCTCATGCCTGTAATCCTAGCACTTTGGGAGGCCAAGGCAGGCAGATCACCTGAGGTCGGGAGTTCAAGATCAGCCTGGCCAATATGGTGAAAACCCATCTCTACTAAAAACACAAAAATTAGCCGGAAATCGCTTGAATCTGGGAGGCGGAGGTTGCAGTGAGCCGAGATTGTGCCACTGCACTTCAGCCTGGGTGACAGTGACTCTGTCTCAAAAAAAAAAAAAAAAGAAAGAGAAAAAAATAAAAACTTTAGCTGAATTAAATTTGAAGGAGTGAGGCCAGGCGCAGTGGCTCACACCTGTAATCTCAGCACTTTGGGAGGCTGAGGTCAGGAGTTCGAGACCAGCCTGGCCAACATGGTGAAACCCTGTCTCTACTAAAAATATAAAAATTAGCTGGGCGTGGTGGCACGCGCCTGTAATCTCAGCTACTCAGGAGGCTGAGGCAGGATAATCACTTGAACCCAGGAGGCAGAGGCTGCAGTGAGCAGAGACTGCACCATTGCACTCCAACTTGGGCAACAAGGGTGAAACTCCGTCTCAAAAAAAAAAATTTAAAGAAGTTTAATTGAGCCGTGAATGATTCACAAATCAGGCAGCCTCCTGAGCCAGAATAGGCTCTGAGACTCCAGCACAGCCACGCTGTGGAAGATGATTTATGGACAGAAAAAGGAAAGTGACATACAGAAAACAGAAGTGAGGTACAGAAACAGTTGGCTTGGTTACAGCTGAGCATTTGCCTTATTTGAATACAGTTCAAACAGTTGGCTATATTTGATTGGCCAAAACTTGGTAAATGGCACAAGTGTAAGCTACGGTCTGGTTATATCTCCACTTGTTACAGTTCACGATGTACAGAAAAGCCTTTAGGCCGAACTTAAAATATGTAAGAAAGCAGCTTTAGGCTAAACTTTATTTAACATGAGGAAGTGTACAATGTAAAAGGTACAATGGTATCAAGAAGAAAGCTGAGCAGAAGTCCTTACCTCAATGCAGTACAGCACATTAACAGAATAAACCAGGCTGCACCAGCAGGGATTGAGGTAAGGATGATGGCTGGGCTAAGAATTATGGGATGGTGAGGAATGACATAGGAGTTTATGGCTATTAGATCTTATACAAATTGAAAAGTATGATTACCTCCTGAATCAAATTTCCCTTCTTTCTTTACTAGCAAGACAAGGGTATTGCAAGGTGAGAAGGTAAAAATAAGGTCACCCCATTATAAAAGGGGGGCCTATTATAGGTTCAATTCCTAATTCTGCATCTCCAAATAGGAGGTACTGAGCTACAGATAAGAAAGGATTATAAGAGAAGACTATGCACTATACCAAAAAACTGGATGACCTATAAGAAATGGATAAATTTCTAGAAACACCAAACCTGCCAAGACTGAATCATGAAGAAATAGAAGATATAAACAGACCAATAACTAGTAAGGAAATTGAGTTGGTAATTAAAAACCTCCCAACAAAGAAAAGCCCAGTACTAGAAGACTTCACTGAAGAATTCTACCAAATATTGAAGAATTAACACTGGCCAGACGTGGTGGCTCATGCCTGTAATCCCAGAACTTTGGGAGACTGAGGTGAGAGGTTCACTTGAGCCTAGGAGTCTGAGACCAGCCTGGGCAACATAGCAAGACCTTGTCTCTTGCTATGAGACCAAAAAAAAATATATATATATATATATATTTATATTTATATATATTTATATATTACATTTTATATATATATATATATATGAAAATTAGCTGTGCATGGTGGCACATCCTTATAGTCCCAGCTACTCAGGAGGCTGAAGCAGAATTGCTTGAGCCCAGGAGTTAGAGGCTGCAGTGAGCTATGATTGTGCCGCTGCACTCCAGCCTGGGTGACAGTGAGACCCTGTCTCCAAAAAAAAAAAAAAAAAAAGAATTTACATCAATCCCCCAAAAACTGAAGAGAAAGGAATACTTCCAAGGTCATTCTTTGAGGGGCAGCATTAGTGTGATATCAAAGCTAGGCAAAAATACAAGAACAAATAATTACCCAATATGTCTGATGAATGTAGTCAAAAAAATACTAGCAAAATTTTTTTGCACACTCAAACAGCACACTCAAAAGATCATTCACCATGATCAAGTGGAATTTATCCCTGGGATGCAAGGATGGTTCAACATATGAAAATCAATGCAGTATACCACATTTACAGAATAAAGGACAAAACCCACATGACCATCTCCACTGATGCAGGAAAAGCATTTGGCAAAATTCAATATCCTTTCACACACACAAAAAAAAAAAAGAAAGAAAAGAAAAAAAACACTCAAAAGTGGAAAGAGAAGGAAATTAACTGCACATAATAAAGGTTGTTTGGGAAAAGTCCACAGCTAATGGCATACTCAGTGAAAAACTGGAAGCTTTTCCTCTAAGATTAAGAACTAGGCAAAAATGTCTGTTCTGGACACTTCTATTCAACAAAGTATTGGAACTCCAGTCCAAAGCAATTAGACAAGAAAAAGCAATAAAAGGCATCCAAATTGGGAAGAAAGAAGTAAAAATTTCTCTGTTTGTAGATGGCATGATCTTATATGCAGAAAATACTAAAGATTCCACCAAAAAAAAAAACAGGTTAAAACAAATTTAAAAATTCAGTAAAGTTACCAGATACAAAATCAACACACACAAAAAAAATCAGTTACATTTCTATACACAAATAGTGAAAGCATCTGAAAAAATTAAGAAAATGATTCCCGTTGCAATGGCATCAAAAAGAAAACAATTCTTAGAAATTGACTAAGGAAGTAAAAACTTATATAATGAAAACTATAAAACATTACTGAAAGAAATCAAAGAAGAGATAAATAAATAGAAACATCTCATGTTCATGGATTAGACTTAATATTATTAAGATGTTAATACCACTCAAAACAGTCTACAGATTCAATTCAATCCTTATCAAAATTCCAATAGCATTTGTTGCAGAAATAGAAGAATTCATCCTAAAATTGATATGGAATCTCAAAGGGCCCTAAGAGTCAAATTGAAAAAGAAGAATAAAACAGTGTGGTACTGGAATAAAGACAGATATACAAATCAATAGAATAGAATAAAGAGCCCAGAAATAAACCCATGTACATGTGGCCAACTGACCTCCAAGAAGAGCTCCAACAGCACTAAATGGGAAAAGGACAATCTGGTCAACAAATGATGCTGGGAAAACTGGATATTTACATGCAAAACAATGCAGTTGGACTTGTTTCTTACACCACATAAAAAAATTAACTCAAAATGGACTAAAGACTTAAACCAAAGACCCAAAGCAATAAAACTTCTAGAAGAAAACATAGAAGAAAATCTTCAGGACATTGAATGTGCATATGACACATTCCACATTCTTGGATATGACACCAAAATCACAGGCAACCAAAAAAAATGGACAAATGGGACTGCATCAAACATAAAAACTTTTGTTCATTGAAGGACACAATAGTGAAAAGGCAACCTACAGAATGAGGGAAAATGTTTTGCAAATCATATTTGATAAGATGTTAGCATCCATAATATATAAAGAACTCCTACAATTCAACAACAAAATAATCAAATTACTCTATTTTTTAATATGGACAAAGCAACAAAAACAAAAATTGACAAGTAGTACCTAACTAAACTAAAGAGCTTCTGCATAGCAAAAGAAACTATCAACAGAGTAAACAACCTAAGGAATGGGAGAAAATATTCACAAACTATGCATCTGACAAAGGTCTAATATCCAGAATCTACATGAAACTTAAATTAACAAGCAAAAACAAACAAGCCCATTAAAAAGTGGGCAAATGACAGGAGCAGACACTTCTCAAAAGAAGACACATGCGGCCAACAAGCATTTGAAAAAATGCTCTACATCACTAATCATCAGAGAAATGCAAGTCAAAACCACAGAGAGATACGATCTCATATGAGTCAGAATGGCTATCATTAAAAAGTCAAAAAATAACAGATGTTAGTAAGGTTGTGGAGAAAAGGAAACACTTGGACACTGCTGGTGGGAATGTAAGTTAGTTCAGCCACTGGGGAAAGAGGTTTAGAGATTTCTTAAAGAGCTTAAAAGTGAATTAATCATTCCACCTAGCAACCCCATTACTGGGTATATACCCAAAGAAATGTAAATTGTGCTGCCACAAAGACACATGCACACATATGTTCATCATGGCACTATTCACAATATCAAAGACATGGAATCAACCTAGATGCCCATCAGCAGTGGACTGGATAAAGAAAATGTGGTACATATACACCACAGCTATAAAGAAGAACGAAATCATGTCCTTTGCAGCAACATGGATGCTGCTGGAGGCCATCATTCTAAGCAAGTTCATGCAAGAACAGAAAACCAAATACCACATTTTCTCACTTATAAGTGGGAGCTAAACATTGACTACACACGGATGCTAAGAAGGGAACAATAAACACTGGGGCCTACTTCAAGGTGGAGGGTGGGAGAAGGGGGAGGGTCAAAAAACTACCTATCAGGTACTATGCTCATTTACCTAGGCAACCAAATAATCCGTACACCAAACCCCCATGACACACAGTTTATCCATGTAACAAACCTGCACATGTACCCCCAAACCTAAAATAAAAGTTGGAAGGAAAAAAAATAGACAAAAGACTTGAATGGACATTTTTTCCAAAGATGATATATAAATGACCAACAAGCATATGGAAGGATGCTCAACACCAGCAATCATCAGAGATGTGCAAATCAGAACCACAGTGAAATGTCACCTCACACCCATTAGGACAGCCATTAAACACACACACACACAACACTAATAAGTGTTGGTACGGATGTAGAGAAATTGAAACCCTGTGCACTCTTGGTGAGATTATAAAATGGTGCAACCACTATGGAAAACAGTATGGAATTTCCTCAAAAAATTAAAAGTAGAACCACCGAATCATCCAGCAATCCACTTCTGGGTATTTACCCAAAAGAACTCAAAGCAGAGTCTCAAAGAAGTATTTGCATACCCATGGTTACAGCAGCATTACTCATGATGGCCAAAAGGTGGAAGCAACCTGTATCAGTCAGAATTCTCCAAAGAAACAGACATATATATGATATCTATGCATCTATGATATAGATATATCTATATCGATATCATGAGACATCTATATATAGATGATTAGATATATAGAGATGATATAGATACATAGATACCATATATGAGACATCTACATATAGAGACATTGATATATATATGAGACATCTATTTATCTATGGGATTGATATATAGATATCATATCTATATGAAATATAGATACATAAGAAGAGATTTATTATGGGAATTAGCTCACATGATTACGGAGGTCAAGAAGTCCCACAATATTCCGTATGCAAGCTAGAGAACTAGGAAAGTTCATGCTGTAATTCAGTTCAAGTCCAAAGGCCTGAGAATCAGGGAAACATACAGTGAAGTATGTTCACTGAGTCCGAAAGCCTAAGAACCAGGGAAGCCACTGGTATGACTTCTGGAGTCTGAAGGCCTGAGAACCAGAAGCTCTGATGTCTGATGGCAGAAGATGGATGTCCCAGCTCAAGGGCACAGGGGTGGTGGGGAGATAACTGGTCCTTTCTCCACCTTTTTGTTTTGTTCTAGCCCATCCACATTGATGAGGGCAGATCTTTATTCAGCCTGCCAATTCAAATGCTAATCTCTTCTGGAAACAGCCTCACTAACATACCCAGAAATAATGTTTTACCAGCTGTCTGGGCAACCCTTTGCCCCGTCAAGTTGACACATAATTAAACATCACACAACTCAAACATTTGAAGAAAAATGGATGGATAAACAAAATGTGGCATATACATACAAACGAATAGTCTTCATCCTTTTTTTAAAAAAAAAAAAAAAAAGGAAATCCTGACACGTGCTACAACATGAATGAACCTTAAGAAATCATGCTAAGTGATGTAACCAAGCAAGAAAAGACAAATACTTATGAACCCCTTTATATGAGGTAATACAAGTAGTCAAATTCATAGAAACAAACAGTAGTTACCTGGAGCTTGGGAGTAGGGGGAAAGAGGAGTTATTTAGTTTTGCAAAATGAAAAAGTTGTGGAGATCTGTTTCACAACAACACAATTATACTTAACACTACCGGATTTTACAATTAAAAAATGGTTAAGATGGTAAAATTGCATTATGCATTTTTTACTTCAAAAAACCAGAGCACTGGTTGGGTGCGTCCTGCCCAGAGTCTGCAGCTGGGGTACTCTGAAAAGGAGAGCAACTACAGCCTCCCACAGCTGACTGCAGGAACCCATTGCTGCCAAACCTGGAGCAAGGGCCGCACCCGGATGGTCACCAACTGCCTCAACAACCACGAAGCTGTAAGAGTGGGGCCAAGTGGGCCAAGGTGCCCGAGCTCAAGGAGCACAACGGGCAGGTAACAGGCATCAACTGGGCCTCCAAGAGTAACCTCATCGTGACCTATGGCACAGGCCACAAGGCCTCTGTGTGGACGCTGACAGGCGGGGCGGGTAAGCCCGCAACCACTGCCTGCTGTGTGTGCTGGGCCCACAGGACAAATTTGCTGTGGGCAGCAGCTGTGTGTCATCGCCATCTGTTATTTCCAGCGGGAGAATAACTGGTGGGTGTGCAAGTACATCAAGAAGCCCATTGGCTCCACCGTCCTCAGCCTGGACTGGCATCCCAGCAACGTGCTCCTGGCTGATGCCCCCTGAGACGTCAAGCACGGGATCCTCGGTATACATCAAGTGCGTGGAGGAGCGGCCGGCACCTCCACCATGGGACTCCAACATACCCTTTGGGGTGCTGATGTCTGAGGCCAGCGGTAGGTGCGGCTGGGTGCTCGGGTTGGCTTCTCAGTCAGCGGGTGCCTCACGGCCGGGGTCAGCCACGACAGCACTGCGTGCCTGGCTGATGCCAACAAGAGGAGGGCCTTGCAACCCTGGCCCCCACCTTCACCACAGAAGGCAGCCTGGTGGCAGCAGGCGACGACTGCTTCCGGGTGCTGTTTTACCCTGGCTGTTGGTGGGTGGCTGGATGGACAAAGCCAGGTAGAGCGGGCAGCGCGGCTTGCGGCCCGCCAGACTCCAGAGCCCCAAGCGAGTGGGAGGGCGGCAGGGCCCCAGGAGCGGCCTCCACTCGCCGCACAAGCACAGTCTCAGCCAGGTCTGGCCCAGAGCCGCGGTTCTGCGCCCCAGGCACGCCCAGCGCCTGAGGGAGGACCTCAGGACCAAGTAACCTGCGAGGAGCACGCTGCCCTCATCCCAGCTGCCAGGGAAGGGGCCCCGAGGGGCTCGGGGAGGCCGCCGCTCCGGGTGTGGCGAAAGTTCCTAGGGACCAGTAGGAGACCCCGGAGGGGCTGCTCATGCAGAAGGCGGGAGAACAAGTGGGGCGCTCTTCTTACCTGTTCAAGGAACCTGTGCCTTTTTCTTGAAGAAATGCTTTCATTTATTGTAGAAAAAGAGAAAAGAAAAAGCACCATGCTGGTGACAAACTGCTTCGAAGCATAAAAAGGTCATTTTCGAGGGAAAAAAAATCATGTTTAAAAACTCTCCGTTTTTTAAAATATTAACCCAGGAATTTTATCAGATAATTTCTCTCCGACCCAAGAAACCTGTGGGTGGATAGGGACTGGAGAGCGGGCTGCCTCCCAAGCCACATCCGCTCCTCCCGCCCAGCACTAGAACGTGGAGGCAGCGACTGGGCGCCCCGCAGATCTGCCACCTCCCGGTCTCCCTGCGCAGCTGGCCACCAGCCCAGCCACCTGCCCAACCACCTCTCAGGGCACGCTCTACCCAGCCACCCTCGCCTTCCCCTGCATGAACCCAGGCAGGGGGCGGGCCTCCCGGCTTCGTGCCCACAGGTGTGAGTTCCTGTGGGAGGGAAGCCTCCCCTCACGTAGGGGACCTGAGGTCCCCCGGAGCACTGAGGCACTGGCAGCCGAGAGCCCTGCCCACCCACAAACTCAGCCAATCGCAAATGGAAGAGGGTGGGACTTCCTTTAGTGCCCTATCAGAAGAAAGAAGGGGAATGCGGCTTGCCCAATATTGGCTGAAATGAACTGTGGGTTTACCTTAAGTTACGGATTCTCCAGTGGTTAAACAACCAGGAAGAGAATGAACAGAATGAACAGAAAGTGACACTGCTAGGCCAGGTGAGGCAGAATAGTCTGGAGGCAGGGAACCTAAGGCCGATTCACACTGACTTTCTACAACTAAATCAAAAGGAAAACCCCAACTTTCTACATCTAAGTAACAAAAGGACTGGAATACTCCGTTTGCAAGCACCCTCTTCCCTTTTCTGCATGGCAGACGGAAAATTGAAAGCATCTCTGATTGACTGCTTTCTGCAACCAGACATTGGCATGGAAGTGTAACTTTGTAACTTCACTTCAGCCTCTGATTTGTCGTTTTCCTCAACCAATCAGATGCTTGCATAGGATGTAACCTTTGTAACTTCGGCCTCTGATTGGTTGTTTTCCACAACGACACTTGCATAGGGTTTAACCTTTGTAACTTCACTTCAGCCTGATGGGTTGCTTTCTGCAACCAATTACACTGATTGCAGGGCACTAATTAATTTACACAGGGTGTACACCAACTAACCAATGGTAAATCCCTAGAGGGTATTTAAGCCCCAGAAAGTTCTGTAACGGGAGTTCTTGTGCCCCAGTGTTCCTGAGCTCCTACTCTGTGGAATGTACTTTCGTTTTCAATAAATCTCTACTTTTGTTGCTTCATTCTTTCCTTGCTTTGTGTGTTTTGTCCAATTCTTTGTTCAAAACGCCAAGAACCTGGACACCCTCCACCAGTAACACAAAGACTAGGCTTGCAGGACAAACTCCATTTCCTTTTGTTGTCAATTTCTTCAAGCAGACTCAAAACTAAGTGAAGTAGATTCTCAGTTTATTGTTAAGATTTCTTTATTTACAGTACAAGTCTCCAAAAGTTCAAGGCAGTTATCTTTTAAATAACATGTCAATCATATAAAATAGCTAGAACCAAAGTAGAGAAATATATACAATATAATACATTAAGTACTTTCAATATAGTGGCATTTTTCATATTAAATTAAAAGAGGCTACTGTGATTTACAATGTCATTTCCCTAGTTTAAAGTTCAACATGTCAAAAGACATAATGTACATTTTTTACAAAACTGACACAGCAGTATTAAAACTGCTAATGATTGTAGTTTTTACTTTTTCTATAATACACTGCACCTGTGTTACGAAAAAAAAAAAAAACAAAACAAAAGATTGCACTAGATGGTTTGAATACTGCGTAAGTCAGTATATTAACACTTGAGGAATAATGAATGGCCTGATCATTCACAACAGTTTTCACTCTTCAAGCTCAGCTAACTCCTACAGGTAATTACTTTCCTTGGCAGTTTTACACAGGATCACTGCAAATGGGTAAAATGTCATGAAGCTGATGACCACAATGCCATCACAAAAGCTGATATCGATATAACCCTACTATTTACAATACCTAATAAGAGCCAAAGCTAGAAAACCACTCACTGCTAAATCATGGAAAAAATTATAGTTTGTAGGAAATTTTGAATATTTATAAAATATTCAACAGACTACAAAAGAGCTTGCAACAGCTTGTTCTCATTATTTTTCTTAGGTCAGAATTAGAAAAAAGTAAATCCTTCCTATTTTTTAATAAGTTTTGATGGCATCAAAAAGCTTCACATTTATAAATAAGATTTTTATACAAAGCAACATGTTACTGACATAGTTTTCTCTTGCTACTATCAATTATTCTCGGGACTTATGTTGTATGTTAAGGAAAGAAGTATTAAGATTTCTTCCTTATTCCTAAATTTTCAGAGTATACTCTAGGCCTTGAAGGAAAGGAAAACAGTCATTCAATACTTAACACTGAGTAGTACAATATTTGAAATATATCTGTGATAGTGGCCTAAACAAAAGCAGCAAGGGACCAGACATATAGTTCTACCACTCAATAGAAATAGTTAAATTGTATATTTCCCCTTCATTAATACTGTTCAATTTTAAAATGAGAGATTACCTTTGCAAGGCAGCAACTATTGTTTCAGAATGTATTATACTGAAAATTTTTGCCACAAAGTTACCTACTAGACTACAGTACTTTAAAACACAGTTGTTCAAGTCATGGGCAAGGAAAACAAAATCAACAGGACAGATTATTGTCAGAAGCCATTCCTGTGGAGCATTCCTGCTATGCACATAGAATTGAAACAAAAAACAAAGAAACAACCTAATTGCACCTAGGGGGAGACACCTTGTACTTCAAGTGCTCATGACTAGGGGAGTATAGGAAATGGACAGGATAAATAACCATAAGTATCCTCACAGAAAAAATGAACAGAGACAAAACAGTGTTGGCATTTTAAATCAGATACAAAATCCATTGTTCCTAGACACGAAATAAGCTAATAATGTTCCACATTTATTTTTTTACCTCTGTACAGCTCCTTTAATAGTCTTTGATTTCAAAACTAAAATCGTCAGTGTTTTGTGTATCTTCAAAAGGCACATACACGTTTTTAAAAGGGGCCAAATGGAACTTAGCATCACATTAGTCATAAGTCCTCGGTCAACTTGCTTCCAGTTCAAAACAAACCACATTTTTAATAAGCACCAAATACCAAACTACTGCCTTCATTCTCTAAAGCAAATTTTCCATAATGTTCCTAATTCAAGTATTCATCATACTGTGTAACTGAACTTGTCCAGATTTCTTATGATGTGAAGGTTAATGTGCTATTATTATAGGCAGTCCGAAAACAGTGAAATCCTTACAGCTTTATAAATCCCTAAATTATCCTTGTTACAAAAAGAAGTCAAGAGGAAATATTCTGGGGTTACAGTATTTCCTCAAAGATAGTTTACTACTTCTGATCACTTTTTAAAATAAACAAAAATGCTATTAAACAAGAAGTTCCTTACTAAGAATAACTTTCTTTTTTTGTTTCGTTTTGTTTTTTGAGAGAGAGTCTTGCTCTGTTGCCCAGGCTGGAATGCAATGGTGTAATCCCAGCTCACTGCAGCCTCCGCCTCCCAGGTTCAAACAATTCTCCTGCCTCAGCCACCCAAGTAGTTGGGGTTACAGGTATATGGAACCATGCCCAGCTAATTTTTTGTCTTTTTAGTAGAGACGGGGTTTCATCATGTTGGCCAGGCTGGTCTTGAACTCCTGACCTCAGGTGATCTGCCCGCCTAGGCCTCTCAAAGTGCTAGGATTATAGGCGTGAACCACCGCACTCGGCCTATTTCTTAACATTTCTTAGCAGTCAGAGCTAGCCATTATGTAGAAAGTTGGAAAAGGGGATGTCCACAGTGGAATTTTTTTTATTTTATAGATGCCACCTAAATTGCTGGTTATATTGAAAAGACACTTTACCTCTGTGAAAAAAACAAGTGTTTCCTTCTCACTCAATTTCTTGGATTGGGCCTAATTTATTTTTTGTATTTCAAAAATCCTTCATTAATAATTATTCCATTAGGGTTTAGTAACTACAGACTCATTTACTAATGATTTACTATGATACCCTAAAAATAGAGAAAAAACCCTAGAATATGAGCATATGCAAGTAAGTGCAGTTTAATATATCAATTGCACAAAAATTTTAAACAAGCTTTAAAAATATCTCTAAAAGAAGGCTTAAAGTTAATGGCTATAGCCTCCTGTCATCCAGAGAAGACAAAATTTTAAAAACATCAAACATACTCAAAAACAGGCAAGCTGGAAAGATAAAGAACATGACAGGATTCCCAGTTTAAGTCAAATTCCTCAATAAAACAATAAATGCCCACATGTTTAACTGGCCATTAATGGAATAAATCAGAATTTTTGTAAAGGTTTCAGAAATTCTGATAATAAGTAACATTAAATTATTACAGAAAAACACAAAACAAATTCAGCAGCTCTACAAATGCTTTCTAAGTAGATAATGTGTTAAATGTGATGCCAGGATAGTCAATTTATGAGACACTGTTTTCTTCTTAAAACAATTGAACTAGCAAATTTAACCCATTTTTCACCCTATCTACTCATCTCCAACTTTAGCCCTTTGAAACATGTCTGTATTTTAGCTTAAGAAAATTTTCATGCCACTTCCCAACCTACAGACAGCTAATCCACAGGTATCAAAAACCAAAGTGCAAATTCATGGAGTTTTACCATTCCATTATGGACAGTCTAAACAGTCACAGAACTGAAAAGCCTTTGCATACAGTGGTGAACACGATGAAGAAATAAAACATGTAGCTTATTTTTGGTCCTTTGTTCCTGTCCCCTTTTCCTTCACAGTCCATTTCAAAATACGCGCTTGATTTCAGCAATTCAGACCCAAGCCTGTCCAGTGGTCTGGTACCATTAGGAAATACTTGTCCATTGCCTCACAAAACCTAGTCCTGTACAACTCCGGAGACACCACTGTTGGCATTTTACCTGAGATTATGAAAGACAAAAGGGGGGAAAAGCTGTTATATAATTGATTGGGCAACTTAAGTCAACCGACCATGTTCTTTCATATAAAATGCCATAAAGATACACATGCAGAAGCAGTCTGAGTGGGCAGGAAAGGTTATCTGCTGTGCCACATGCCATGGGACAAGGTCCTACCTGGTACGAGTTTCTGTTTAAAAAGACTAGCTCCTGCCTAGAGATGAGAGATGTCTAAGAGCACAAATGAGGCTAACAGTGCTTAGAGAACTTGGAAGTCTCAAGTGTTAATTAAAGACAATCTCTTATTCAGAACATCTGGCTTTTTAAAAAATCTTTTTGAGAACCTCTGACATTTTAACACAAATTTACACCCAATATTTCCCCACCTATATAATTCTCATTATTGTTTGGTCACTTTAGAAATGACAATGAAATCAATGATAACCACTTATTTTTTACAACTAAAAAAAAGTATCAGTATCCACTTTTAAAATTTTAACTGATAAGAAATACATGTGAACAATTTAAACAAAACAAAAATTCTGCTCACCTTGTCCACCTAAAATTCCTGTTGATTTCACAACCATCTCAAGCTTTTTGTCCCATGTAAATGTTCGAATATAATCTGGGGGTAGAAGGAGTGAAATTAGCAATAAAGTTATGTTAATAAATACAATCAAATGACAACAGCAATGACTATTACTACTACTTCTATGACAGTTAACTTTTATTGAGTGCTAACAATGTGCCAAGCACTGTTCTCAGGGTTTCTCCACACTAATTTGTTTAATCCTCACAACAATCACAAAAGCCCTCATTTATAAGTGACTTTTTGAATTCACATATTTTTGGTAAAGATAATGAAAATGAGGAAACTGAGTAGAAGAGACTAGAATAAAAAACTTATTTTTGAAATTTCAAATGAAAGTTTGTGAAAATATTCAATAAGCTATTATTAGACCAGGTTCAATAGAATCTTTAAAATTTGACTCTGACTTCAATCATGAAATATAAGCAGGGTACTCATTGACTTACCTATAATTCCAACTACTAGCTCATTGCTAGTATCATCTCGCCCAACCAGCAAAGAATAATCTATAATGAGGTGGCTAGAAAGGAAATGGGAGTCACTATGGATGGAGGTTCTCAGCACAGCTTTGGAATGAGAACGAATATATAGAGGGTTGTCTCGAACCATCTTTAGGAGATTTTCATCTAGCAGGACCACATCACAACTCTCTTTTCCAGTGTCAGTTTTTACATTCCGATTCCTAAGAGAGCCCTTCAAATCAAAAACCTAGTAGAAAGAAAATGCTTTGTCATTTATGTACAGGTTGCCACAAATGATTAGTTAATGTAAGTAAATAAAAAAGGCAGAAAGACTCCTAAGTCACTACCATTACATACACTCCAAAGTTTAACTGAAAATTGAATCATAATTTTTAAGTTTTTAAATGCACAGTGATATCATTGTACAGTACACAAAATACACAGTAACATAATTCTATCATTTAAAATTAACACCTAGGTACTCAATTACTGAAACGTTTCCGAAATACACTGGCCAATTTAATCAATTTTAAGATACATTAACAAGTAACTCCAGAAATACATCATTGGATCACAAAACAGTGTTAAAAAAAAAAAGAGAGAGAGAGAGAGAGAGATGCAAATAGTCTTAAGAAGCATAGTTTTGATACCAAACTCTGGACAATTACTTACAGCAATGTAGAAGAGCATAACACAGGAATATTTGGGTGGTAGGAAAAGCAATGCGCTCAAAGGACAGGGGACTTGAGTACCAGGACCAGTACAACCTGTAGTATATTCTACAGACCAATGCTGGTCAGTTGCTCCTGGCTCACTACAACATTAGGGAACTAGTGCCAGAATATAAATCAATTACATTATTAAGTATATTGTTTAGTTCAGCTGACATTTTTCTCATAGAAGGTGTTCTCAATGAAGAAAGCAGTGAACTGAATTACGTTCTAGCACACGTTCCTTATCTTACCATAGACTGGAAACAGTTCAAGGACTACCTCTTTGAACAGTAGTGTTTTAGAATCTAGACTAACCTGAGTCTAGGAATAACTGAGTGATTTTGATGAAGTACTTAATTTCTGTAGGCCTCAGCTTCTCAATCTTCAAAAAAGATGTGGGAAGTAGATCTGCCTTCTTATTCTACCAATTCTGTGATTCTAGAATATTGGATATGCTGTATTTTAAGACCACTCCACAAGAATAATTCCTCTTCATTCTTTCTCCAAGGCTGAGCAAGTCAAAAGTTAAATATGGCCTAGTAACCAAAGTTAAATATTTACTATAAAATAAGATGTTACTCTCTGATTCACTATATTTAAGAACCAAAGGTACAAAAGGTTCCAGTAGCTAAATGCTTCACATAGTCCAATACCCTTACCTGTGCCATCTTTCTCCCGTAGAAAAGATTTTCCATGACAAGGAGATCTAACTTCTTCTCAGTGTTGTTCTGAGAGTTCTTATAACCAATTCTGTAAACTCCAAGAATTTTGGCCAACGCCGTGGGCCTCTAATCAAGAGAAGGTCAAAATAAATTGTTATCAAAAAGGGTTATTTATAATTTAATACCAATATAAGGATTATCCATGTAACAACTGAACATAATTTTCTATTAATATGACCAAAGGACTTTGAAAAAAACTCAAACTCTTGAATCTCAGAAGTGAGTATAGCAGCAATGCCAATAAAAATATTAGATCCTTAACATTCTCCCAAGGAATAATCCTTCAGTTGATTAAATTCAAAAACTTCATTATGACATGTAATTTCCCCCAATACTACGTAATAAACCATGATAACTTCAAAAAAAAAAAACCCAAAACTATGTAACTCTTTCATGATTCTAAGATGGCAGTTGGGATGGGGTGGGGGCACTGGTGGCTGCTCAATGACAAGTGGGCAAACCTGGGCCATTGGCTGCCTCTCTTTCTAGCTAAAGGAAGCATCCCCTTGTTTCTCAATACATGTTTCAAATTTCAGTCTCAGCAAAATTACCAACTACTGAATGTGCACCTAATTTCATCCAGTCTTAATGTCTTAAGTGATTTTTTATATAAACTAATTAAAGGCAACTTGGTCAAGATCACTTGGTTCCTCACTAACAAACGCAGGAAATACATAGTTTAAGATCTCTGAATCCTATAATACCTCAATAGCATAACAGAGATCAACTTGTGTCCTGCATGTATCTTACCACAGAGAAAACTGCCATTAGGACTGTTACCATTTGGATGTTTGCCCCTGCAAATCTCATGTTGAAATGTTATCTGCAATGTTGGAGGTGCGGCCTGGTGAGAGGTATTTGGGTCATGGGAGCAGAACCCTCATGCATGGCTTGGTGCCCTCCTTGCAGTAATAAGTTCTTGCTCTGAGTTCACGCAAGATCTGGTTAGTTAAAAGAATGCAGCACTTTCCCCCACCCCCAACCCCATTCTCTTGCTCTGTCTCTCACCATGTGACATGCTGGCTCCCCTTGCCTTCCACCATGACTGTAAGCTTCCTGAGGCCCTCACCAGAAACAGACGCTGCCAGCACTATGCTTTGTATACACAGCCTGCAGAACTATGAGCCAAATAAACCTCTTTTCTTTACAAATTACCCAGCCTCAGGTATTTCTTTATAGCAACACAAGAATAGACTAACAGAAAGACTCAGGATGTGAAAAAAGCCACCAAACTTTGATTATAGACCATGGTTTTAGATTTCTACCTTTTGTTGAACAGCATTTGTAATATAATTGAAGTAATGTGGTGCAAAGTCGAGGAAGGACTGGACTTCCAGACGAGGCATTTGCTTCAAAATAAATCTATCATCTAAAAGGCAGAAATTTTATGTGTTTACTCAATCACAATATATACTGTAATCTATAACACATCATTCCAAAGATCCTAAATGATTAGGTTGTTTTATGATTTTAAGGGGAATTTTCTAATGTCACAGTGAAAATTTTGATCAGAACACAATTCTCAATTAACTGAAGGGATCCTGTGGATTTGTATAGTCAAAGACCCTCTACTTTTGTCAACAATACATCTAAGTTCAGTTCTAGAAGATCTACTTTTTAAAACTATTAAATAAAACTTTATAAATGCCTCTGTTAAAACTAGTAAGTCATAGTTATGAAAGTTCTTATTAAGCAATATCCTTCCTGCTGCATTTTCTGAGGCAAAGAGATACTACTGAACCAATCAATAAACGATGAGAAAGGCTCACCCTCAGTTGCATAGAAGGCAGCTCCTGATTTGCCTCCCCGGGCCTGCCAGGGTGATGAGTGGGAGAGGGAACGAATGAAATCTTCCTCACTGCTGTCCAGAATTACTTCACGCATCTTATGAAACTCTCCCGCATAGTAGAGCCGACAGTAAAACTTGGCATTAGCATCGGAAAATTCTATCAACAACAGAAGTTTTTTTTAAAAAGCTTTATGACTCAGAAAATATCTTTCCTCCTCCGCTCCCTCATTCCCTGCCCTGGCCAAATGCAACCACTTAAGTTTCGCCATGATGGCATTTTGCATGTTAGATCCAAATCCCTATTTATCACAATTTTGTTAAACTGATCTTCAGGGGGAATTAAAGAACATCATATGACCATCCTTACATATTTTCCAAAAAAAGAGAAAAAAATAAAAATCACACAAAAAAAAGACTCAGTTCTAATTTTACACTTGTTACCTACCATATTAACATCATTGTACTTTTATAGCAATTCTTAATAAATATCTTAAAATGTACTGTACATATTATTCTGGATAATACATTTCTGGCACACATATACACAATTCTAAATGCAATTGTCAAAATTCTGTGGCTCTAGATTACATAATAAGTAAATGTTTAACTATTAGAAATGAGAGCATAATTTACAAATAAATTATACTTTTGATTAAATTTCTTTATAAATTAAATTTATATTTTATAAACTGTTGATTAAATATACCTCATGTCAGCATAAAGACTTAATATTCATTTCAAGAACTGGGACATTTATTTAGTATGAAGCTAGAATTCTCAAATAATAGAGTTGGCTCAACTGTAGTCCCTCTCCCCAAACCAATGATATAATATCTCATACTTACGAAGTTCCACATGAGGATTTATGAGTTGCTTCTTTTGTGTATCTCCTCCATCTACTTCATCTAAAAGGTTTAATATCATTAGTAAAGCCAAGGTTTTGAGTAATTATCAGTTCATTTTGTCCTTTCCTTTTTCCTTGATATAACAAAAAAACTTAGCAAATTAAAAGTAAAAATATCCTACTCAAGTCACTATCAAGCAAGCATAAGATATACAATTAAACTGTCTAAATGATTACAATAAAAATGTATGTTTTTTTGGAATTTCAGTTTTTAAATTAGAAAAATAGAGAATTTAGGTTGAATACTTTTTCTTATAACTGAATGATTCCTACAGTGGCAATACAGTAACTCAGTTCTTATACCAAGAACTTCCATGGCTTCTTTATTATGACTATTTTCCCCATGTGCATAGAATAATGTTTCCCCAATAGTTTGCAATGCTTTATCATGTACTAAGCTATATAAAATATGTATAAAATATTATTTTATAAAACATAATTTTAAAACATAAAATTATATACTAGTTACATAATATATAACTTTATTAATAGCATATAACATATAATTATATAACATACATAATTAACATATAATACAATTATATATTAATATACTTAAAACATATATTTTTATACATAAAATATACTAGAATCTATGTCAGAGCTATTTTTTTATATGTGACTGACTTGCATTGCAAGCCTACTACTTTCTGTTTAATTATTAGAGATTTGAAATACATCTTAATATCTAGAAGAACAAATAGTCCCCTAAGTTTCACATTTCAAAATAATTTTTGAAGCATCTAGGCCTTCCAAGGATCCCATTATAAACAGCTACAGCCCAATAGCAAGCAGCCTATAGAATACTAAACAGGTATCTTAATTACTAGTCAAAATTTATTACAGCAGTTGGTTTTTTTGTTTGTTTGAGATAGAGTCTTGCTGTCACCCAGGCTGGAGTGCAATGGCGTAATCTCGGCTCACTGCAACCTATACCTCCTGGGTTCATGCAATTCTCATGCCTCAGCCTCGCAAGTAGTTGAGATTACAGGCATGCGCCACCAGACCCGGCTAATTTTTTTATTTTCAGTAGAGACGGGGTTTCTCTATGTTGGCCAGGCTCATCTCCAACTCCTAGTCTCAAGTGATCCGCCCGCCTCAGCCTCCCGAAGTGCTGGGATTACTATACTGGGCCCAGCAGTTGCTATTTTTTAAAACTACTAATTCACGGACTAACCCAGAGGTCACCAAACTATTTCTGTATAGAGACAGAGCAAATATTTCACTCTGAAAAAGTTCCAACTACTCATCTTGCCAATATAAAGTGAAAGCAACCAGATGATAAGTAAATGAATGGGTCTGTTTCCCAATAAATGTTAATTTACAAAAACAGGTCATCACAGTCTGCCTATTCCTGATCTAAACCCATACCCAAACACAATGAGGTAGATACACACACACACACACACACACATTTTTTTTTTTTTGGTAGAGACAGAGGTCTCATTTTATTGCCCAGGCTGGTCTCAAACTGCTGGCTTCAAGTGATCCTGCCGTCTCAGCCTCCCAAAGTGATGGGATTATAGACATGGGCCATCTCACCCAGCATTAGACATAATTTTTAAATGTCAAAATGAAAGGGGACATAAATAGCTGCAACTTTACAGGGACTTGAAAGAAAACACTTGAGGGTGTAGTGGAATGAAAACATTTGAGTATATAATATGAGTTACATATTGAGACAAATGTTTTTACATGTGGAATGTCACATCAACCTTGGAAGACATTGTTTTTGCCACTTTACACGTTATGGAAACTAAAGATTTCTGATTCTACCACACAGTACACGATGGCAGTGAAATCTGAAACTAGTTGGACTCTCCCAGTGCCATGCTTTTTCCACTCTACCACACTGACAAGTGAGAACAGAGGGAATGCCCCAGTTTCAGCACTAAGAATTATCTATTTAAGGCTATAAGAAATATATGCAACTAAAACAAATAAATCAAAGCCTAGAATAAGCACATTTACTCTTCTTTAACACACCTTGAGGCTCAACGCCTTGATTCTCGGTCCCCTCCTTGCCCGTCTGCCCAACCTGGTAGTAAGCACTATCTGCTCCACGTAAGGTCTCTCTCTTCTGGGAAGAGAGATCGGGGCTTTTTCCTGCTGTCCCTCTGAAGAAGGACAACATTCCAGAAGCCTTTTTGCCTAAAAATAAGAAGTAACATATTAATTTTAAGTACAGGTCACTACAGATGAAAAATAAAAATTTTCAGCTCATTTCTTTGTTAGCAGTAACCACTATATGAAGCTAATCAATCTGAGTAATGCAGATACTTTTGTTTGCACACTGTCCCTCATGTTGTTACTTATTGTTCCAGATGCTGTTTTTGCGTAATCAAGCACCCTTTTTAACAAAAACCCCTATTAATAAAAACATAAAAAAAGATAGAAGGTTAACACTCAGCTAGATTAATATAAAAATACGGGGAATTATCTAGAAGGCCTTTCAAAAATATCTTTCAAAGGCAGTCACAGCTTAAGCAACAAGATTAAATTAGGGCTGAGTTCTTACAGTACTGCAATATAGTTAACTAAATGAACACAAAACAATTTCACAAGCTACAAGAATTCAGTTAAAGGTAACATCTTTGTGTCATTTGTGTTCCTACAGTTTAACACAGGAAAATATAAGATTTCCTTTTTAGCATCTTTCAAAAAAAGGCCATCAAACAGCCAAGAATTTACTAAAGCTTGCTCTATACTTTTACTCCTAGTTTTGAGCTTCATTCATCATACTATTAATATGATTCTAATTCTTGCAAATTTACCATTTACAAAACTCACAGAAAATGTCAATCATAAATGTGTTTACTTGGGTAACAGACACTAGTATTGCCTCTTTAATATCCACTCCTACCTGGTTCCCTACCAACAGAATGCCAACTTAGGGGAAGAGGGGAGTGGGGTCGGGTGTGTAACTATGTGTACAGCACCAGGAAAGGATCATGATTTGTATAACCCAACAGGGACAATGCTGCTCCCTACTTTCTCTGTGTCTTTCAGTCAGGAGTGGCCATGAGCCTCAGTTCTGACCAATGAGACTGACTAAAGGAGGAGCCTCTGCTTTCCTAATGAAAGAGAACAGCTGCAGCTTGCAACACCTTTGTTTCTAACTCAAATGCAAACAAAAATGGAACACTTTTAACCATGAGGAAAACTTAAAGGAATCATAGAGAAACTATTCCCCTAATGTTATAACAATGCTGAGCAGCTAAACAAATGCCAGCAACTGCCAACCTCCAGGTTTGGTTATTTTAGAAAAATAAGCTGTCATTTGTTTAAATCCTTACAGTTGAATTTTGTGTTACTTGTAGCTGAATGTGTTCCTGACAAAGTCAGAGAAACACAAATTCAAATCCCAGCTCCAGCACTGTCTAATCTGGAGCAAGTTACTAAATCTAAATTTTAAGTTTCTTCTTGAAAAATAAGGATATGTCAAATAATTCTTATGTGGTTATTAGGGGGATTAAAGGAGGGAATGTATGAAAATGTATTTTCATAGTGCCAGTAATACTGTAAAACTAGAAAGGAAAAAATGTATCTTGCATCTTAGGTTGTATATTTTAAACTGAAAGCTCTTCTAGGAAGCAGATTCTCCTTTTTGCATAGACCAAAGAGCTTCTAAAAGTTTCTAATTCAATACCTTGAACTTACATTTGAGATAAGAATCAACGAAGAAAAGCAAAACACCTATAAAGAGGACATACAAAAATATCTAAATTTATATTTCAGAGATCATAAGTAGTAAATCATTGCCAGATAGTACTTGTTTTTATGTATTTTCTTTTTCAAACCATAATTATAGGTAAATCTAATTATAAATATTCCTCCATGTGTAATCTTACTTGGTTGTGGTTCTGTTTCTGTTGTACGATTTGTCTGTCCTCCACTCATTTCAGGTAATCTGATAGGGCTGCTACTCTTTGGTCTGCTATCTGAAGTACTAAAATGAAAAGAAAAAAAAAGAAAAAATTAGTTTTATACAAGTCAAACAGAAAATAGTAAGTCCACTACACTAATTACGCTGTACACTGATTTACTTCCTACCTAAGCCCACCTACAATATCAAAAGTCTGATTCATAATTTACATAAACACAGGCTAGAACACAGAAAAAAAAGTCTGAAATATCTACTGGACTTAAAGTGAAATGCTGTAACTATAAAAATGTATGGAGGAATACACTATGTTTCCCAAGTCCGTTAACACTATATCAGCACCCATAAATCAAACAACTACAGAAAATATCAATTCCTTTCTAAACTCACACTAGTTATCACAATGATAATTCAGATAAAACTATCATGTTAGTAGAGATGGAAACTCTATTTCAGTAAGAATCACAATAATGAGCATGTGACAATTTCTGTCTAGAAGTCTAAAATACTCAACATGCCAAAATAACTGGTTTGGGTTTGGTTTTTGAAGTATTAGGACCTTTATTTATTATAAACAATTCACAGATACTTTGAATTGCCAAGTCAAGCAGGAGCTTACCAATTTTACAAGTTATTATTTTTTAAATAAAAATACCTTTTCATTTTTTTCAAAAATGTCCTTAAATATGCAATATACATTTAACTGCTATTGCAATTATCATAAAACTACATCCTAAGGGACTGTTTAAGTTCTTTTGCTATATTTGAGCTTTGTTGTCTCAATTATTGGCTGAAATATGAGTGCCATTATTGAATCCTAGAAATTTTTATGCTGATAAATGCTATAATAAAACTGAAGTACAAGCATATAGAAAATGATAACATAACTAAATTAAAATAGTTTCTACTCAATCATGAATCACCTATTTGTTGGAAGCCCTTCTTCGGCACTGTTCCACTGAGTCGCTTTAGACAATTCCTCCAAGGCATTTCGGTATTCTTTACAACTTAGGGTAGAAATAGGTTGAAAAATATTAAACATTAACTTCTTCTTTAAAAGTAAATCATATGCTTTAGAGTAAGTTTTGCATTATAGAAGCACAATCATTATACATTTCCATAATTAAATAATTTTGGTTAACTAACAAAAGCAATCAAGTAGAAGCTTCATGAGGAAGGTCAATGTCTTCATAGAAGGTAATACAAAATATGACCCACTGACTCACCAACCAGTATCAATATCCTCAACAAAGATTTTAAAAGCCTGCTTACTAATATTTAGATCAAATGACTTCAGGGATTGAACAGGTAAAAGTTTGAAGCCTCAGTGTTGAGTACAATAGAGAAAAAAAGAACTTGAGAGTGCTTTTCTACTTAACATACTAAACTTTAAGGGAAAAAAATGTTTAATGTTCTATTAACCAAAAAGAAAAAAAAAACCTGACTCTTAAGCTAGCAGTCTAGGAACCCTGCTTTAGATAAATGTCATGCAACAAGGGAGGCATGTTAGGTATGTATTGTTTTTTCTAAGACATTGAAAAAAGATGATCTCAACTAGAATCCTTACTTCCTAATAGTACAAAAAATATTTTTGATTTGGTTGACTCTCCTACCTTTCTTACCTATTAATATATTATGACTATTAAATAAAGTGAGAAGCTTATACTATGTTCACAAAAGCCAAAGGCAAAAAATGTTATCATATGGAATCTTATAAAGGAAAAAAATTCCTCATTATCTACACAGTAAACTCTAAACTGCATAAAGGCAGAGGAATGTAAATCTATCTTGTTTACTCCTGTACATCCAATATCTAGTATATCACATTTTGTAAACATTCAAATATTTGTTGAATAAATGGACTCCCTGTAACCACCATCTAACAAGAAAAATTAAAAACTGTAATGCCTTCCAGTGGGAAAAAAATTGCTTTAAACATCTTAGATTCTACTTAAACTAAGTGCAGCTACCACCAAAATATTCTTAAGATTTAAGGCTGGGCGCGGTGGCTCACGCCTGTAATCCCGGCACTTTGGGAGGCCGAGGCAGGTGGATCACGAGGTCAGGAGATGGAGACCATCCTGGCTAACATGGTGAAATCCCGTCTCTACTTAAAATACAAAAAAAATTAGCCGGGCATGGTGGCGGGCGCCTGTAGTCCCAGCTACTCGGGAGACTGAGGCAGGAGAATGGTGTAAACCCTGGAGGCGGAGCTTGCAGTGAGCCAAGATCACGCCACTGCACTCCAGCCTGGGCAACTGATCAAGACTCTGTCTCAAAAAAAAAAAGATTTAAAAGCTTTGCCCTTTTAGACATACTATATATTTTTACAGTGGATATAGATTTAAGATATATGGTAAGTGTGTAAACTAAAAAGTCAGAAATGTCTACGGAATAAGGCATAAGAACAGCATTACAGTAGTCCCTCCTCATCCATAGTTTCACTTTCCATGGTTTCAATTACCCACAGTCAACTGCAGTCCAAAAACATTAACATATTTAGAAAGAGAGAGCACATTCACATAACTTTTGTTGTAGTATATTGTTATAAAACTGTCCTATCTTATTGTTGTTGTTCATCTCTTATTGTGGCTAGGCTAATTTATAAATTAAACTTTATCATAGGTATGTATGTACAGGAAAAAACATAGTATTTATAGGGTTCAGTACTATCTGTAGGTTCAGACATCCACGGGGGTTCTTAGAACATATCTTCAATGGGTAAGAGGTGACTGCTGTTTTCTAAGTAGAAAAATTTTGCCTCGTACGTAGGAAGGGTAGTAGAAAATGAGTGAATGGTACAAAAAAGATATTCAGATTGTACAAGGCAGGATGCTCCAAGTACTATGTTAACAAGTAAACTGAGAGAAGGGATACAAGGGAAAACATATTTTAACAGAATGGATAGAGGATTCAAGGCTCAGTAAATAACTTGCCAAGTCAATTTAGTTATTAGGAGCTTACTTAGGAATCATCCTATACTTCATTATTTGGGTTCAGAGAAGATTTTTATGCACAAAAAGAACAAGCTGCCAGGCGCGGTGGCTCACGCCTGTAATTCCAGCACTTTGGGAGGCCGAGGTGGGTGGATCACCTGAGGTCAGGAGTTCAAGACCAGCCTGACCATTATGGTGAAACCCCGTCTCTACTAAAAATACAAAAGTTAGCCGGGCATGGTGGTGTGTGCCTGTAGTCCCAGCTACTCGGGAGGCTGAGGCAGGAGAACTACTTGAACCCAGGAGGCAGAGGTTGCAGTGAGCCGAGTTTGCACCACTGCACTCCAGCCTGGGCAACAGAGTGACACTCTGTCTCAAAAAAAAAAAAAAAAGAACAAGCTATCATGACTAAAGAACATATATTTTTGCTTATATTTAATCATTTTGCTTTATGTGAAAGATTCCAAATATAATGGATTAATAGACATACATAAAATACAGAGATATTATCATAAGTCAAAGTCCCATGAATAATACCTGAGAGCAAAAGCAATGATGGAGCTGGGTTCCTTCTCGCAGACTGCAATGGGCACTCGTTCATGTTCATACATTAAGTAGTGTTTATCTGGATCACTATGCAAATTTTTAAAATACATAAGTTAACTAAGTACTGTAGAGTTAAGAATATAATTAAGAAAGCCAACATGTATGCAGATATGATAACTTGAATCATTAGGAAAGAAAAAGATTTCAAGAGAAAGTTTTTGAAGGCAATTAGAAAATTATCAGAATTAATTAGGTTTCAAATCAGAGAGTTCTGCAATAGTCACTCCAAACAAACCTTTCCATACTGCCAAGGCTCTGGCCACACTAATCTCAAAAAGAATTTACAATGAACAGCGGAAGTCTAAGATATTTTGTTCCATTATAAGCTAGAGAGAAAAAGTCTTCTAGAAATTGTGGAGAAGACATACTACTAGTTCAATAATAAACAATGCAACACAGCCACTTTACTATTATCACACAAAAAAACCCAGTGTAGCTCCACTTCAACTTAAATTTTGCTCCCCTGACTCCGACCCTAACTCACCTAGGCACTGTTAGGCACAGTCATTTTTAATTTAGGTGCTATTTACTGAACACTGAACATGCCAAGGATACAATATGAAGAAAAACTATTTTTAAGGATCTTAGATGTGTGAGATGTTAACAATAAAATGGTGAAAAAAAAATTGGCACCATAGAGTTTATAGTGTAGTGGGGGTAAAGAAACAGATAATCCTATAAATAAATAAATATAATCTCTGTGGTAAGTGCTATGAGGGAATTGCTACAGAATGAATGTTTACCCTCCCAGCCCCCACAAAATTCATATGTTAAAATCCTAACTCCCAATGTTATGGTATAAGGAGGTAGGGCCTTTAGGAAGTAATTTAGGTCATGAGAGTGGAGTACTCTTGAATGGGATTAGTGTCCTCATAAAAAAGACTGGACACAGCTCTCTCAGCCTCCTTCCACCACATAAGAATACAAAGAGACAGCAGCAATCTACAACCCAGAAGAGGACCCTTGCCAGAACCCAACCATGCTGGCACCCTCATCTCAGACTTCTAGCCTCTAGGACTGTAAGTATTAAATTTCTGCTGTCTATAAGCAACTCAGTCTATGGTAATTCATCAGAGCAGCATGAACGGATAAAGACAGGAATCATAAGAGCATATAATAGAAACCTACTCTGACTGGAGCAGGAGGTAAGGGGGAAGGTCTAGTAAATTCTTCTTAGAAAGAACAGGACTGAATGATTAAAAAAGAATGTGTTTCACAAAAAGTGGTTTAGAGAGAAGAGAAACAAATAAAAAGAAAAAAACTATATTAAAAAAAAAGTTTAAAGGGTCGGGTCCAGTAGCTCAGTACTTTGGGAGACTGAGGTGGGCAGATCACCTGAGGTCAGGAGTTCGAGAGCAGCCTGGCCAATATGGTGAAACCTCATCTCTACTAAAAATATGAAAATTAGCCAGGTGTGGTGGCGCACACCTGTAGTCCCAGTTACTTGGGAAGCTGAGGCAGGAGAATCACTTGAATCTAGGAGGCAGAGGTTGCAATGAGCCAAGATCACACCACTGCATTCCAGCCTGGGTGACAGAGGGAGACTCTGTCTCAAAAATAATAAAAATTTAAAAAATAAAAATAAATGTGAGAGCATGAACAAAGACCATAACGTAAGAGGGATCCCAGCCCAATCAAGAAACTGATATATTCAGGTCTAAAGTAGAGAAAAAAAGGGACCTTTTATATTTTACTGTCATGTAACATATCACATACTGTACTGTGAGTCCTAACTGTATCTTCCCAAAGATTATGAGCTCCTAAGAGCAATGACTTTTCCTCACAAATCTTATTCTACATCACAGGACACTAAAACAGGCACTAAATAAAAGTTTAAATACTGACTGAATAAACATGTAAGTCAGTTAATAAAAAGCAGAAGGCCTTATTAACAAAAATGTCCACTTTTTGGATACACTTGTTCTATAACAAGGGCAGCATTTGATAGCCACATGGGTCAACGAGTGGAAGAAAAATAAACTTTCACAGCCAGCCTACATTCTTTCCAAATTTGAGTGCGCCCCATAAAAAAAAGATCACATGAAAACTTGTACAAGTCACTGTAGTTCATCATCAGTGCTAGGACAATGTCATGTCTCAGCAAATCAACTACCAACCTCATATATAACCAGCAATATGTTTTTATAATTATTAAATCAGTGGATATAGCCACATATCTTTGAAAAAAGATAAACAAGTGTTTCCAGAACAAGTAATTCACACATTTATAAGTAACATTGGCTAGTGTTTATCCACTCATCTACTATATTATAATGATTATATGTTCTACAAATTACATTGTATCAAAAGACATCTCTTTTACTAAGATGAAATAAAATTTAGGATTGAAAAATCATGCATCAGATAAATATATTTAAATATGCAGCGAGCAACTAAGGAAAAATAAGCCCCCTGCTAAGAGCCACTGGTTTTAGTAATACTTACAAAGGAAATGGAATAGGATTATAGCTATTTCCTGGAAGCAAATTTGCAAAGATGGCTTTCATGGTTGACTTTTCCTTCACTTGGCTGTCTGTGGATCCCAGCAAATGCCCATCAAACACATCTAAAATGAAAAATAGTCTACTTATATATTAATATGCAGAGAGAATAAGAAGTATAAACTGCTGACTTTGGTTCTTTTCCTTTCTGGAATATGGACATATGTATACTATACCAATAACAGTTTAAAATTTCTGATCAAGGGAAAAGACCAATATGGGATAAAACAGGAAAAAACAGTGAAGCATACACAGCATGGACTCCAAGGGACACTTGTTTTTTTAAACATCTCTGAAGCACTGTGGCTATTACACCTGAGTTAAATAGCAATTTTAAAGTTAATTTCAAAGTTTATACTATCATTTAGTAGTTACCGCCTAAACAGAAAGCAAGGCATGAATCTGTTATTATGAAGCAAATATCTGTCCTTAGAGAAATGGCTGTAATTCATGTAAATCAATGATACATCTTTCAGTCTTAGATACAATGAAATATGGTAAAAGTGACTTAACCTCTACCTTCGGAACTGCTGGCTGTATCTAGCTCAGGGGGCCCTCCCACTGACTGTTCAGACATGACTTCAGGTGGCGTAGGCAATTGGAGATGAGTAGAACTGGTGGAGCTCTGGCTGGACAAAGTTGTTAAGAAGCGATCCTCTAAAGAAAAACACAGTCTTAAATGAGTCATTTACATACATTAAGTCCATGTCTACCTAATATTTTTTAAATGCTCATTCATATTCCTACTTCCTAAAAGGCAGAATTTTTACTTTTTAAAAATCATCTAGGTCATGTAGCTCATGTCATAGAAATGGACACAAAAATCCAGAAAGATTATATATGACTTGACTACAATCAAATCCTGATAGCAGTACTGCAACTGTCAACCAAGACTGACTCCTATCCAATACGCTATCCATTATACCACAATGCCTACCTAAATATTAGTTTTTAGTTTAATAGAAAATGAAATTGGGACACTCTGAGAAAGACTGCATGCTTATTCTGGGAGAGAAAAAGCAATTATAATAGAAAAATGCCAAGAATTATAAGTTGAGCTCCTGGTTCTACAGTCTATGTAAATTTCCCCACAAAGTTTCCATGATGACACCAAGTTATTCAATGAAATACTGTGAAAGACATCTTAAGTCTAGACAATATTTTAGTGACATTAAAAATGTAAATTAAACTTTATAAGATTTTTGCAATGAAACCTGGGGATTGACTTTGTAATAAACAAAACAAATTCAATTTACTTTTTTCTGTTTTTTTCTTCCCCTAATAGCAGCCTTCTTTATATTTCATGTATTTCTATAACCTGATTTATCTTATTGCAATACACTATATGATAATCTTAATCTGATAGGATTACAAGTGCTCTACAGGAAGGAAAAAAAGTCTATGAACAACAGCATCGGAAAAACTGTTCAAACAGTTTAAAACAACTTATACAATAAGAAATTTCTTTAAATCCTATGGCAAGTGATCACTAGACTCAAGGACCAACCTTTTTCTCCATTCTGAAGTCCTGGAGAAATATTCCGTGGAGATGCATCCATTGCACTTATCTGTAGAGAAGTAAATACTTTGTTCTTATGGAAAACATGAAAATCACATTCAAAAAATTTTTTAATCCAGTGAATCTTAAACTTTTTGGTCTCAGGACCCATTTGTACCCTTAAAAATTACTAAAAACCCCCTTAATATTTTTAATTAGCTTTTGTTTACCTTAGAAATTTTTACATTAGAAATTAAAACAGAGAAAGTTATTAAATGTGCATGAACTCATTTATAAATAATAAAACCATTAATATAAGTAACATATTTAAACACGTAACATACTGATTTTCTAAAATTAAAAAAAAAAAATTGGTGAAAAGAGTAGCACTGCTTTACATTTTGAAAAATATCTTTAATGTCTAGCTAAATAGAAAACAGCTAGATTCATATTTGGCTTCTGCATGTAATCTGTTGAGATACACCATTATGATTGAAGTATATAAAGAAAATCTGGCTTCATACAGATATGCAATCAAAAAAAAAAAAAATTAAAATGGGCCAGGTGTGGTGGCTTATGCCTGTAATCCCAACACTTTGGGAGGCCAAGGTGGGTGGATCACCTGAGGTCAGGAGTTTAAGACCAGTCTGGCCAACATGGAGAAACCCCATCTCTACTAAAAATACAAAAAATTAGCTGGGTGTGGTGGCGCATACCTGTAATCCCAGCTACTCAAGAGGCTGAGGAAGGAGAATTGCTTGAACTCGGAAGGCAGAGGTTGCAGTGAGCCGAGATCGCACCACTGCACTCCAGCATGCACAACAGAGTGAGACTCCATCTCTCAAAAAAAAAAATTTTTGCAGAGTCCCTGAAAAGGTCTTGGACTATCAGGAGTCATTGAACCACACTTTGAGAATTGCATTCTAAATAGTAGCTCGCTTCCTGGAATTAAGCATCTAGGTATAGATATATCTATCTATCTAGATAGATAGATTGATAGACAGATAGATATATCTAGATAGATCAACAGATAGATATATATCTAGATAGATCGACAGATAGATATAGATCTATCTATACAAGATTATTAGGTGTAAGGGATAATCCTAAGTATTATATCTATATATATCTATACAGATATATCCATCTATAAATACCTATACAGATATATCCATCTATAAATACCTATACAGATATATCCATCTATAAATACCTATACAGATATATCCATCTATAAATACCTATACAGATATATCCATCTATAAATACCTATACAGATATATCCATCTATAAATACCTATACAGATATATCCATCTATAAATACCTATACAGATATATCCATCTATAAATACCTATACAGATATATCCATCTATAAATACCTATACAGATATATCCATCTATAAATATCTATACAGATATATCCATCTATAAATATCTATACAGATATATCTATAAATATCTATACAGACACATCTATCTATAAATATCTATACAGACACATCTATCTATAAATATCTATACAGATACATCTATCTATAAATATCTATACAGATACATCTATCTATAAATATCTATACAGATACATCTATCTATAAATATCTATACAGATACATCTATCTATAAATATCTATACAGATACATCTATCTATAAATATCTATACAGATACATCTATCTATAAATATCTATACAGATACATCTATCTATAAATATCTATACAGATACATCTATCTATAAATATCTATACAGATACATCTATCTATAAATATCTATACAGATATATCTATCTATAAATTTGTGGTTTTGGCCACTATGTTTGGGATAATCTGTCACCGAGCAAGAGAAAACTAACACAGTTGAAAAAGAACTTATGCAGTTCAAATACCTTAAGAAAAACCACTTATTTAAGCACAGAGATTTTAAAAACAACCAAAACTGCGGAGTATAAAATAAATAAGGACCCTATTATATACTCAGAGCATCCACGACTTTCCTTTGTAGCACTTGCTGTCACCATGATGCTACCCTCAGTGATGCAGCAAACTGTAGCTTTTATAAACATTTCAAATAAATAAATTATAAGTGATCATTTTATTTCAGGTTATAACATAAAAGTAATCCAGGTCATAGTTCCTTGAAACCTCACAAATTCAAAATGGAAAACCCTACTGGATATCATTACTAAAGTATGTATTAAACTATCCCTGCTAAGTATTATAAATGGAACTAACTATATTTCTATCGATTAAGGACCAAAGACAAGACTACATTTCATACCTTGCTTTCTTCCCCTTGTCTCAGTCTTCCAGGACTTGGAGGAACTGAAGGTCTCTTTCTACCCTTTTCCTGTTGGAAAAGGTCCTGCAACCTGTGGCCAAAAGCAAAAAAAAAAAAAAAAAAAAAAAATGTATGGTTTGTTTCTAGTCCCTTGAGTGCTGTTTATAAATTTTCTCTTTACAACTTTGAAATCACAAAGTTTTCCTATTTGGATTACCATAGTCTTTAAAGTTATATATAAATAAGAGTAACTTTTTGTCATATCTAATTAACCAGGAGCATTTGTTGATCTGACTATAGTTGTAAAAAAAAAAAAATAGCAAATTATTATAAAGAAAAATACTTCTAAAAAATAAATATTTAAATAAAGGCATAAGATAAACATTTCAATATACAATATATTTGAAATTGCTGGCCAAAAACCAATAGTGACTTATGGCATACTAATTCAGTTAAAAACAATTCAACAGCACACACATCTGAACAACATCGTTTCAAATTATATTAGAAACAGCATCAAAGGCTGTTCTCTTTAGTTTTTACATCTTCACAAGCTACCTCAAATACAGCACATATACTTTAAAATATAAAGAGGAAAGGAGAGTGACAGGAAACAAAAGGTTCTTTAACCTGAGCACAAAATGAAACACCCATAATAAAAAATTTTTAAGTTTTAAGGTATCACATTAGAACAAATGTGGCAATAATATTAAAGAAAACCAGACTGCAAAATCACACCTGTTATTCCAAGCTTGCAGCACTTCACAGAGACTTTGTTTCTTGGCAATGAGTGACTCAAAGACCGACTGCAGTTGCTGAGGGGTATCTACAGAGGAAGACATGAGCCTTGCTTGCATCTTCTCAATCCAGTTCTTGAACTCACCTTCTTCCATCTACAAGGAACAGAAACAACTTCAGGAGACAGAGACACTATACAGACATACACCAAAAGAAACTGCTATTAAGTTAATAATTAACTTTTGAATTTTCTACCAAAGAAATAAATTACCTCTTTCTGTGCAAAAATATCTTCCATTTTTTCCTCTCTTGTTTTACTAAATGTATCAGTTTTCAAAGATGCAAGTCTTTCATCAATGGCAAGATATACCTGTGAAACTCTAACAATAGAGAGAACATTAAACACTTTAGAAAGGGTGAATCAAATTTTCTATCTCACATAAATAGAAAAAAAAAGCTACATGCAAAATGTAATTGAAATTATGTTTTACCTAATTAAGAATTACATACAGTTTTGCAGAGTAAATAAGACCTAAAAGGATGTACTTCAAAATTTTAAGTTGTTATGTCTAAAAGAGTTTGGCTTCTTTTTTATTATCTTTCCATAGCGTCTACAATTTTCTTTTTGTACACCAAGCATGCATACCATACAATTAGAAAATTTACATTTTCAAAGAAAGTAAAATGAATAAATCTGATACTTTAAAATAGCTGTAAATAAACAAAAAAAGATGATAAAAGAAACTGAACTTACTTTTGAAAGAAGTCCTTCAGATCCTGAAGAAGGGACACTTTTAATGGGGCCTGACGCTTAATGAATATTTTGGGGAGTGGAACACATACTTCAAGAAGCCGAATGGGAGAATAACTGAGAAGAAAATACAAGGACCAATAGAAAATGAAAAATAGTTTAATACCTTGAATAGAGCTGTATCATGATGTTCAACTATATCCTATGAGGCATAAGAGAAAAAGTTTCTATAAAATGGCATTTTAAAACTATCACAAAAATAATTTTCAGCCATTACAATAAATATCCTCCCCAATTCTGGAGGGATTTTGTTTTATCTTTCATTACGCTGTAGTACCATCATTTATCCCTTGAAGTTATCCTTACCTGCTGTAAAACCAAAAACGATTGCTATAAACCATCCCTATTAATAAGGAAACTAAAATACCTACATCTAATTGTAGGTATTCATTACTTTCCAGCTCCTGAAGATTCTTCATGAGTCTTTTGTTTCCTTTCCACCTGAGGGTTTATATTGACTAATAAATGCTACAACCCCACTCCCCTGCAAGGCCCTACATGCGTGGTTAAAAACTCTTGCTTAAAAAAGGGAATAAGCTCTAATTAGCAAATATCTCCTGAGGGTCTATTATGTGCCAGACACTGTTTTAGGTGCTGAGGATATAACACTAACAATTCCTGTTCTCATAATTCAGGAAAAACAAGATTCAGGTAACAAACAAAACAAATACATATCAGATGTTCAGTACTATGGAGAAAAATATAGCAAGAAAGAGAAGCAGAGTGCTAGGATGGGGGAGTGTCAGGGCAGGTGAAATGTGAGCAAAGACTTGTAAGACGCAAGGAAGCAACAAGCAGATATCTGGGGAATGAGCAATTCAGAGAGGGAAGAACAAGTACAAGGCTCCCAGGCAGCAACCTACCTGACATACCTGAGGCCCAGTCAGGAGGCCAGTGGGGCAGCGGCAGGATGAGTGAAGAGAGAGCAGTAGGAGGTAAGAGCAGAGAGGTCCTGGGCAGCCAGTGCAGGTAGATTAAAGGCCAGTAAATGGACTTTGGCTTTCACTCCGGGTGAAACACACCCTTTGGAGTGTCCAGAGCAGAGGAGTGGCCTTAGCTGATTGCCCCTTAACAGAACCACTCTGACTGCTGTGTTGAGAAGAGGCTAAAGGGACAAGGCCAAAGGGAGACTGCTAAGGCTACTACAATAATCCAGGTGAAAGATAACAGACGCTCAGCCCAAAGTGGTAGTGGTAGAGGTGGTAAAAAGTGCTCAGACTCTGGATATATTTTGAAGGCAGAACCTAAAGGCTTTCTCAAATTATTTAATACCACAATGGCAACTATCAATTATTTGAACACAGAGTTTTAGCTCTATCAGAAATATGTGATTATCCTTCTGATGGTTAATGTCTTGGCAAAAATTCTGACAGACTTTCAGATGCCATCAGATGCCAAAACAATGGTTAAGAGTTAGGCCAGGGCCCGACATGGTGGCTCACACTTCTAATCCCCACACTTTGAAAGGCCGAGGCAGGAGAATCACTTGAGCACAATTCAAGATCAGCCTGGGTAACAGTGAGATCCTGTCTCATATTTTTCTAAAATTTTTATATTAAAAATTTTTTTTAAAAAAGAGTGAGGCTGGTAGTAGATTGACCAAGGGTCAAATCATTACTCCATCACTTGAGAGCTCTGTAAGTGAATGATCGTAAGCTCTGTAAGTGAGGATAATAAGAACTATTTCGTAGGGTAAAGAGTAAATAAAATAATACTGAAAGTTCTTAATACAGTCTGGTCCTCTGCATTTATAAGGGTAGAAATGGGGAATCCCACAAATTAATTCAATCTAGTAACAGTGAAAATGTTAAAAAATTCTTAAGGGATTATGAGATCTGAGATCATGCACAAGATTCCTAGGATTTCTTACCTGAAAGACGCCACCATCTGGTTATAGGAGAAATACTGGTGATAATCATGATGGATGGAGTGACCACAGGGCTCAGCGTTGGCTCTGCGAGTATACTGGTGCCCATAAAATCTAAGTTCAAGGTATTTTGCAAATGACATAGACCAGGACTCATTGGAAAGAGCAACAACTGGTGTTACCTGGAATTCAGCAAAAACAGTTTACCTAATCACATATTGAGAATCTCTTTTTCAAAAAATAACATTTTCTTTTCTTTTTTTTTTTTTTTGAGACGGAGTCTCGCTCTGTTGCCTAGGCTGGAGTGCAGTGGCACGATCTTGGCTCACTGCAAGCTCCGCTTCCCGGGTTCAGGCCATTCTCCTGCCTCAGCCTCCTGAGTAGCTAGGACTACAGGCACACGCCACCACGCCCGGCTAATTTTTTGTATTTTTAGTAGAGACAGGGTTTCACGATGTTAGCCAGGGTGGTCTCGATCTCCTGACCTCGTGATCCGCCTGCCTCAGCCTCCCAAAGTGCTGGGATTACAGGTGTGAGCCACCACACCCGGCCAACATTTTCTTTTGTAATACAAATGTAATATATTCTGACTGCAGAAAACTGGGAAAAGAATGAGAAAGTTCAAAGGTGGGTGGACTTGGGGGTGGTGGAGGAGAGCAGCATCACCAATAAACCCACCAACAACATCAATATACTAGTATATGTTTACTTTTGATGTATTTATATATATATATACACACACACACACATATACATATATACATACATACATGGACACGCACACGGCCAGTATATTTGTAAATAAAAACTCCTATAGTTTCATAATCTTTTACTTAGCAATATATCGTGAATATTTTCCCACATAAAATATTCTTGCACAACTTTTCAAATGGCTTCAGAGTATCTGGACAAGTATTTAACCAATCCTTACTGATGTGCCTTTAAGACGTTACAAGTTTTTCCATACTGAGATGATGTTCTGATGAACATCCTTGTATATACATATTTACAAATATCCGCAATTATTCCCGTGGGATAAATTAATAAAGGTGGGAATTGGTAAGTCAAAGGGCATAAACATTTATATGATCTTTGATAATTTTTGCCACATTATCTTCCAAAACAAGTGCACCAGTGTATACAGTCTCCAACAATATTTAAGAATATCAATTTCCCCCACTTTCTTACCCAATCCTAGGAATTAGAATTGAAATTTTTGAAATGTAACCTCCTAAAGAAAAAATTTTAAAGAGATTTTACTGATATATGCTTATCTGACTACTAATGAATAACATTTATTTGTTATTTGTTTAGTAACCATTTGCATTAAATTGCATTGTCATGTCCTCTGCCCATTTTTCTATTATCATGGCTTATAGAAATTTGATATTACATATATTTATGTTTAGTCATATATGTTGTATTTTTCCTTGACACTAGAAGTTTTTCATTTTAGTGTAACAAAATTTACCTTTTCCTTTCTAGCATAAAAAAAGCAGAAGTTTCTGTTTTAAAATAAAGTGCATATAGCAAAGCATGTAAGTCATAAAGACCAAATTTAAGTTATTCATTTAGTACCACGGTCAGTCTACCCAGTTAACATATTCTACAACAAACTATTACCAGCTAACTAATAGGAACTAAAGTCAGTAAGAACAAGTATGAAACTAAGACTGAGAATTGCTAGAAATAATTTTATGTCTGTATGTTTGCTGCTGCAGGTGCAACTTTGATTTTGCCCTTCTCTACCACTGATTAATGTAGGTCGTGCTATTATTTTATATATAATTCCCATATGTGCCTTCCAAAAGCACACTTTGAAATAACCCAATTAAGGCCAGGCGATGTGGCTCACACCTGTAATACCAACACTTTGGGAGGCCGAGTTGGGTGGATCACCTGAGGTCAGGAGTTTGAGACCAGCCTGGCTAATGTAGTGAAACCTTGTCTCTATTAAAAATACAAAAATTAGCTGGGCATAGTGACGCATGCCTGTAGTCCCAGCTACTCCAGAGGATGAGGCAGAAGAATAGCTTGAACTCAGGAGACAGAGGTTGCAGTGAGCAGAGATCACACGACTGCACTCTAGACTGGGCGATAGAGCAAGACTCTGTCTCAAAAAAAAAAAAAATAACCTAATTAAGGTAATAAGTTAAATTTGGAACATTTTATCCAGATTGCAAGCAGTCTGGATAAAAATCATATATTAAAAAAAAACACAATATTGGCACCAACTTTTTGCCCCAGAGTTAGAAAAGTAAAGAAAGGCACAAAGAAGAAACAAAACACATGTCCCTTTCTCAAGAACATGCATAAAAACCAGTAGAGATCAATTTCAACATGGTCTCATCTGTATGTGAATAGAAATGCTGATATAGGCTCAAATTTATTATACAAATATCCTAATATACTGCAGTTATTGCTTTACAAGTCTGTCTCCTCCCCTAGAGAACAGAAGTCATTCCTTATTCTTTTTTTCATTCCTAGGGCCTAGCACAGTATCTGGCACATAAATGGTGCTAAATGTTTGTTGAATGAATAAACAAACAAAATTGAGATATGTCAAGATACAACCTCAAGATACTTTACTGTATAAGGCACTTGTATTTTATTTAATGACTGATACACTCCTAAGATGGGATCTTCAAAAAACGATTACTAGATTGAACATACAGCACTGGAAGGTAAAATAACAATGACAAATAGAGCTCTATAACAAATAACAAATCCAGTACCATATAGGAAACCTTCTCCTCAGAAAAAAAAAACCATACAAATAAAGAAATAAATGGCAAACAAAATATAGTAATAGGGTCTATTTACCTGTTTGCAGATTCTACACCAGGAATATGTAAGAATTGTATGCTGATATCCAGGTACTGGAGAATCCAACTCCTTCAGGATTATCTGCACACAGCCTTGGCCATGAACAAAGCGCCGAATATGATGTACCATGGGGGTATCACAGAACATGCTTGGACACTGATAAGAAGGCCTTTGACAAACAAAAGAGCCCTTCTCACATTAAGCATGAAACAGAAATCAGAACCACTGTCAAAGTGCAGCGTGACTAGTGGACAATCTGCACAAGGTACTCATGCTGCTCTGAGCCTGCAGCTGAACATCGTCTTCAGCTACAGCATGGTGATAGTTTCCATTTGTTAGGCACCTTCTATTTGCCAAACCATTTTAAAACATTTCCTTTTACCTTCTGACAATTCTAGGGATTGTTATTCCCTATAAAGGGGACTAGTAAAGTGCTTTGTCATGTAAGTGGCAAGTGATGATGCTAAGACTTAAACTGAGGTCTAGATGATTCCAACATTTTACCTCTCATTTGAATCACTGTAAAAAAACAGGTATCTGAAAAATGTTGATGGTAGGGTAATTAGATGGGCAGAGATATGAGGAATGTTCTGGATAAGAGATCTCAGTTTAAATATGAAATAGATTACTTCTTTGAATGATATACTCTGATATGCACTATGAAAGTGAGGATCATGTAACAGTCACTTGACATCCAACTCATGTTTACATTTTAGGTTGAAATTTTGAGCATCAAAAATGTGTAATGGAAGAGAAGGAAGAAATATGTTCTTACCTGAAACAGTATCTCTCTAAAAATATTCCTAATGTAAGATCATTCTTTCCATAAAATTCCATTGTTACAATCCTAAAGAAGAGACCACCTCTTAGAAACATAAGAATTACCATGCACCAGAGACATTTCATGAGACCACGAATTATGATTACCTATTAAATGTATGGTACTTAACAATGAAGTATGAAAGCAGGTAATGTTCTTTGTTGTTATGAAACAGGTTTTAACTCATCCAATAAAACAAGTTTAGACTTGCCACACTAAAGCATCTTTTTCACTCCCAATCCACTAGTATCTTATGAAACTAATGAGGATGCATAAACTATAATATTAATTTAGTAAAACTGATCTGAGTTAAGAAGAGGTAAAGGTTTTCTTTACAAAGGCTTAAGCCCTGTCAGCACAAGGTGGGACTCTGGTCTCCTACTCTCTTGTCCATGCCTTTACTGAGCATGGAAAACAGCAATTCTTGCTAAAGTGCCAGTTTCTAACTTTTTATCTAACCTATAAATGCTCACAAGACAGTTTGGCTATATAACTGTTGAAATCCACATCTTATTCAAGCCTTGACCTATATATAAACTCCCAAAGAAAATTCCCATGGGTTCTGCCAGTCCCAAGTCTGCCTGCTGAAGCTACACTACTAGAAGAATCCATGAGCTCACTGCTGGAAATAAGTGTTTCAGGTATCCAAAATTAAAACACAGAATGTTTTGGCATGAAAACAGTGCCCTCCAAAAAGAAGTTATGTTCCATAGTACTTTTAAAACTAAAGGTGAACTATGTAATGTAAGGCTATGTAAGTCTGTGTGAGGTTTTTGTGACAATAATTTGAAAAAAATAATTTAAAACATAAAATGTATTTCAGTTTCTATCAATCTACTTAAGTTTTAGACCAAAACCCATTAATAAAGCAAAAGGTTGACTGCTTTTATAAAAACTATGCCTGAAGGAAAACCTGCCTAAATTGTACATGCTATCATCAAAATGCTTATAAACAAGCTTTTTGTGTGTCAACTTTCTCACTTTTTTAAGTACATGTTGGGCATCCCTAATCTGAAAATCCAAAATCCAAAATGCTCCAAAATCTGAAACTTTTGAGTCCTGATATGATACCACAAGAGAGAAATTCCACAACTGAAACCTTTGCTTTCTGGTGGTTCAATGTATACAAACTTTGTTTTATACATAAAATTATTACAAATCTTATATAAAATTAACTTCAGGCTACGTGTACAAGGTGTATATGAAACACAAATGAATTTCATGTTTAGACTTGGGTCCCATCCCCAAGATAACTCATTAAGTATATGCAAATATTTCCAAATTTGAAAAAATATTAAATCCAAAACACTTCTGGTTCCAAGCATTTCAGATAAGGGAAAGTCAACCAATACAAATTCCTCTTCTATCCCTCACATTTTTTTCACTCTTAATGTACTCTCATTTACTTCTACTCATGAACAAACATGTATTTTCATATTTACTTCACAAGTTTAAAAGTTCTATCAATTCATATATGACCAGCAGTGTGCTGTGTACCTAAATACAGGTCCTAATGACTGTTTTTGTCTTTGTTTTTTTTTTAATTGCTGGAATTCTGTTCTTAAGTGGAATAGTGTAGGGGGAAAAGAATCCTACCAAGGACTGACACAGGCACTAGGAGCATTGCTGGACTGGGCAGAAGAGCTGCTGAAGAGCACACAAAGTCTCTGGTGGTTAATGGGATTCAGACAGTCCACCTGAAAAAGAAGGAATGAATGGATGAGCAAGCGACTGCAACCACATTCAACCCCAATTCACCAAACACACTCCACTCTATTTGTAAAGCCTCCAATTATCACTGTAGGGGCTCTGGTCAAGATTTAAAACTACAGAAAACTAAATATAAGGAAGAAGGGCAGTTGGTTTTTGAGAAAAGACAACCCAAAAAGTTTCAATTAAACTTAAAAATACAAAACAATGTCTAGATAGCTTGTTTTCTTAACTTACTCTTTATTTTACACAACTGCACTAAATTATTTCGGAAGAAAAATTAATTAAATATATCCATACTTAACAGTCTGAACTGATGGGATATAACATCAATCTGAGACACCCAGAAATCTAAATTCTAAAGTGTTTATTTATCTATGCTTATGGCTGTTTTTGATCATTACAAAGGTAAAACCAGCTCAGCTCTCTGTTAAAATTGAAATAGTATAGAAGCATATGAAGAAGTTCATAAAATACACAAAACTGCTCCTCCTATGATTCTACTCCACCTCCTAAGCTGAGGAGTTTGACTCTGTGGTTTTAAAATATCTATTCTTTTTGCTAGTTTACATACCTGTTCCACATACACACATCACTTCCTAAGTACACATAGCGGATTTTGTTTTTATAAATATGGAATAATATAATGCAACACATATTAAAACATAATTTGCTTTTTAACACTTCAAATATATCATGGGCTTTATCCAAGTCATTAAATGACTTGAGATCCTGCTCATCCTTAAACTGTTTCAATAAACATCTTTGTACATATATTCTTACAAAATGCAAGCACCCTTACATAAGCAAACTTAATTATTTCTGCAGGATAGATTATAAAAAGTTGGAGTCCTGGGTCAAAGGTATATACATGTATGTGTAAATTAATAGAGACTTTCCTATCACTTTCTATAAATTTATACAAATGTACATATACCTACATTTGTATAAACTTACATAAAATTTATGAAAGGTGTTTTTCCATGCCATCATTAACCATGGGTCTTTTACGACTTTCCTTTTTGTCAATCTCACAAATAAAAAATTATTTAGCACCACTATTATTTAGCACTTCCTTGACTACTAGTGAAATTGAACATATATTATTTAGCACTTCCTTGACTACTGGCGAAATTGGACATCTTTTCGTTTTATTAAACAATTGCATTTCCTCATCTAGCAATGGATTTGTTAATTAGTTTTATTGCTACCATTATCAATAATGGATCTATAAACCTTCCTTAATTTGCTCTCAATTTATGCCTAAAAAGAAAAAGGTCACTGTCGTAGTTAAATAACAAGGTAAAATGTTTTATGTTAAAAAAAAAAAAAAAGAGCTAACTTTTTTTAGAAAACAAATATATTTCCTGCTAACTTTTTTTAAAAAACACATCTATTTCCTACAATAAGCTTCCATCTCTCACTCCCTGACACAAGGATCCAGGATTATCATACCACATCCAAGTCATGTTGTCAGAAATTTTAAGCAGCTCCACATTTCCCCTTACTTACTTCAGGGATCTTCCTAGCTTACTATAAGCTCATCTTAAAACCCTGAAATCCAGTTTCATTACAATTCTGCTTCATACATATTAAAGTAACACATAAGCCAACAGACTCAAGACAAAAACAAAAATAGCATAGGAGAAGAAATATTTCACAAATCTGCATGCAGTCTGCCAAACTGATTTTTTTAGCCTGCCTTTGAGGAGTCATTCAACACATCCTAAATGCACAGGAGCATCAAAAAGTGGTCTGGCTCACCTTTGTTGACCACACAGCATCACTCAGAATAAGCCCTCTCTCTTCATTACCCTCGTTTTTGCTTCCTGATTTGCCACTTGAAGTACTTGATGCATCCTTTGAATGAGCAAAAGGGTCTGAATTTTTGGGCTGAATTCTTCCTCCTCTGGCTCGATAATCAGCCAGCATTCTACCCAAGCTCTGGCTATCGCCCAGATGCTCAGCAATTCTAGTGCTCACTAGCTCATGTGAGGGTAAGACTTGAATAGACTTGGCCTGAATACTTCCATTCATGCCCTGAAGTCCAGAGAGATCCCTGAGCAGCTGTTTCTTCCTCCTGTTCTCCATTTCTTTGAATTCTTTATTGAGGAGAGGAGACCAGTAAACCTGCTCTGCAAAATAATCTCTGGTAGAGCATCTCATCCCCTTTTCAGTTAAAAGAAAGGGTTCTCGGAATGTGATTACTGGGGAGATACAGAGGATCACATCTTTTAATTCCTGCTTAAAGGCCAAAGAATAAGTCTTTCGTTTATCTTCAGAGGAGGTGACTTCCTCAGTAACATATAATCCAGTGTCATCCTGTAGAGGGTCTCTAAAGGCTCTTATCTGGCTTTTGGGATCCTGCAGCACAACTGTTTGCTGCAAACTCTCTGGCTGCTCACTGCCTAAAGCATCTTGTTGGTCATCCACAGGGAGTGGCAACAATGATTCCGGTACAGGTGCAAAGAAAGCACAAGGGAGACCAGCCGGGCAAGCTGTTGTGCTATGTTCTTGATGCTTCACAGACGCAACAGCCTGTGGAAGATTTTTATTTTCCTGCTCACCCTTCTCAAACACAATCCTCGATTCCAGCAAACTGCTATCATCACAGGGCAGAGACTCAGGAGGGATGTCGGGATCCCAGGGGAGGGAACCTCCGCCATACTGCTCTTGGACAGCCCCCTCATGCCCTTGTCCCTCAATCAGGGAATGGAATGAAGGGTTTTGCATTAATGTGGGAGGCATAGCAAATTCATCCATGAGAAAGGATATTTCTAGTTGAGAATGATAAGCAACACAGATCATAAATATTAGGATCTCCTTAACTCGAGCCAGCTCATAATCAGAGCCTCCTCTTAGCTTGATTGTACAGCCTAGGTGCTGTGGACAACCTTCAAAAAACATCAGCGTCTTGGTTTGTTCTACAAATAAAAACAAACAGAAAGTTAAGATGGTGGAGGTGGCAATCCAGAAGTCCAAATAGAATTAATTCACTCTCTTAACATCTGTAAAAGAAAAACTCTTACATGAATAAGATCACAGTTGCCTATCCTCACTTACCCACTATTAATAGGTATTTCCTAGTAAGTAAACATTGTAGTAGTGATAAGTTAACTCTTTTCCTCAGGTCAGTCTATGCTAAAGATCACTCACCATTAGGCAACTGAAATATCTGCATATAAAATTTGTGACAAGTGCCCAGGTGCGGTTTCGTAAGCAGCTGGTCCATTGACATCACTAAATCACCTTGGGTCATTCGACTGATTCGTTCCAAAACTTGCTACAAAACAGAAAAACATTATATTACAAAACTAGAGAAGAATAAAAATCCTTATAAATTTAATCTGGAAAAGTAATGGAAAAATTAAAAAATAACATTCACAAATTTCCTTTTTAATAAATATATGATCAATTTTTTTATTCCGGATTCTTCTACACTTAGTTGCTTAGTAATCAATATATGCCCACTGAAACCTTACTCACATTAATAACATTATAAAAATGCACTTAAGCATCATGGATTACCACAAGATACTGTGGGGAGAAAAACAGCTTCCTAGAATTGGCCCCTGTTCTGCACAGGGTAAACTTTTCAAGGGAGAGAACGTTTTCTGCTTGAGCAATTCTCCAACAAAAACAAAGGATCAACAAATACCTAGTGATTAACTAATGTCCATTTCACTTTTGGTCTTGTAGACACCAGTAAGTATTACATAATCAATTATACTTTCTTCCAGTTCCAGTCTGAAATTCTCAATCTTAATGAAATAGGTGCCATATCTTCTGTCCCACTTTCAATACAAATAGAACAGCAAAGAAAAAAAGATTCTTGTATACCTACCATACGTGCATATAAATTTAAAAGCTGTGATTTTTTTTAATAAAATAGAAAATTAAAAACACTCACTGACTTTACATTAATGACCAAAGTAATGCCATGTTCCAATAACATGTCCTGGGCAATCCGAGACACTGTTTTCTCAACTAGAACCAAGGTGGGTCGAACATCAACTATTCGCTGGACATAATTCTTCAAGAATTCCCTTTCCTAAGTAAGATAAATCAGAAATATTACACCTGGTAAAATGCAGTATCTGGACATATTAAAATATCATCAGAGTGAACAGGCAACCTACAGAATGGGAGAAAATTTTTGCAATCTACTCATCTGACAAAGGGCTAATATCCAGAATCTACAAAAAACTCAAACAAATTTACAAGAAAAAAACAAACAACCCCATCAAAAGTGGGTGAAGCACATGAACAGACACTTCTCAAAAGAAGACATTTATGCAGCCAACAGACACATGAAAAAATGCTCATCATCACTGGCCATCAGAGAAATGCAAATCAAAACCACAATGAGATACCATCTCACACCAGTTAGAATGGTGACCATTAAAAAGTCAGGAAACAACAGGTGCTGGAGAGGATGTGGAGAAATAGGAACACTTTTACACTGTTGGTGGGACTGTAAACTAGTTCAACCATTGTGGAAGACAGTGTGGTGATTCCTCAAGGATCTAGAACTAGAAATGCCATTTGACCCAGCCATCCTATTACTAGATTATAAATCATGCTGCTATAAAGACACATGCACATGTATGTTTATTGTGACACTATTCACAATAGCAAAGACTTGGAACCAACCCAAATGTCCATCAATGATAGACTGGATTAAGAAAATGTGGCACATACACACCATGGAATACTATGCAGAAACAAAAAAGGATGAGTTCGTGTCCTTTGTAGGGACATGGATGAAGCTGGAAACCATCATTCTCAGCAAACTATTACAAGGACAAAAAACCAAACACCGCATGTTCTCACTCATAGGTGGGAATTGAACAATGAGAACACTTGGACACAGGAAAGGGAACATCACATACGGGGGCCTGTCATGGGGTGGGGGAGGGGGGAGGGATAGCATTAGGAGATATACCTAATGTAAATGACGAGTTAATGGGTGCAACACACGAACATGGCATATGTATACATATGTAACAAACCTGCACATTGTGCACATGTACCCTAGAACTTAAAGTATAATAAAATATATATATATATAAAAAGATAGCTTGACTATTATCAATCTTAGCCTAAATTTTCTTCATCCACAAATAAGTCTGTAAGAAAATTAATTCAAACACAGTAAGAATCTCATTCATCATTCTAAACTTGATTATGCTGACAAGAGTTTCAGGAGAAATTCCATGCTCCAACTAACTTTCCTTGAGAGATTTTCAATTCTTAATTTAAAAGCCAAGAATCCAATTAGCTAGTTCAGAGGTTAAAAAAAAACAAGAACAACAAAAACCCTAACCTCACAACTCCCAAAATAAAAGCAATTTCTAAGTTTTTTTTGTTTGTTTGTTTTTGTTTTTAAGAGACGGGGTCTCATTCTGTTACCCAGGCTGGAGTGCAGAGGTGCCATCATAGCTCACTGTGACCTCAAAGTCCTGGGCTCAAGCAATCCTCCTGCTTCACTCTTCTAGGACTACAGGCACACATCACCATGCCTGGCTAATTTTTTCTATTTTTTGTAGAAACAGAGTCTCACTATGTTACCCAGGCTGGTCTTGAACTCCTGGCCTCAAGCAATCACAAGTGTCAGCCACTATGCCCATCCCTAAGTTGTTTTAATATGATTATGAATTCTCTCCTCTACATTCTGAAACCAACATGAGTTATCCCTTTTTCTGGATCTCTGAATAAATAACTCTAACAGATGCTATTTCAGCTACTTCCTAATTCCAATTTCCCAACAGATCATATAATACCTAGAACAGCTACAGTTAAAGATCTCAAACATAATGCTAATAGAATTTTATCACAAAGGCTTAATTTCAAAAGAAATGAATATTGTGGCTCATGCCTGTAATCCCAGCATTTTGGGACACCTTGGGCGGATCACCTGACGTCTGGCGCTCAAGACCAGCCTGGCCAACATGATGAAACCCCGTCTCTACTAAAAAAAATACAAAAATTAGCCAGGCGTGGTGGCAGGCACCTGTAATCCCAGCTACTCGAGAGGCTAAGGCAGGAGAATAGCCTGAACCCGGGAGGCGGGGGTTTCAGTGAGCCAAGATTGCACCATTGCACTCCAGCCTGGGGGACAAGAGCGAGACTTCGTCTCAAAAAAAAAAAAAAAAAGAAAAGAAAAAGAAAAAAGAAGTATTTTCCTTTATTCCTTTAGAGTTCTCTACTAAAATGTCTAGTCAAAACCCATCATTTTTACTGATAGCACAGCTGAATTCCAAAGAGAAAACAGCCCCAGGTCACAGAGTTCTTAAGTAATACAGCAGAGTTTTATAAAGCACTGTCCCTTTTACTACAACTCATTTTCTCTTATTGTTATCTAGGAAATCAGTACAAAAGTGATTGCTCCTACCACTCTTGAAAAAAATGTATTTACCTAGGAATTTTCAAGTAATGCTTTTCCTAAATGTTTCTGGAACCCAGCATAAGTGTTTCACTATAATATAATATACACATTCCTTAAAAGCTTCCATTTCGAATGACCACAAAGTAAAATTAACAGCATTTATGGGAGAAAAGGAGTTGGGGCAGAAAACTTAAAACCTATGCAACTTTATACCTTCAGCACTAACAAAGATAATAATTGGTACCTTAAGAGGAATCATGGAGAGCCCGGGCAGAGAGCTTCATATGGCATGAGGCTGCCTCAAGTGAAATTAAATGCACAAAAACTATTGCAACACTACAACTAGAAATGGAGCTCTGAGCAGTAAAGCTACCAAGAACCACACAGAGATGTGGGTGTGCCTCCCTGGGGAGAGAGCCCTGCAAGCAAAAGCTCACTTTTACTTTCTTAAAATAGAGCTGGAAGGGTTTCTGCCTGTGTAGTAGCTGAGCTGAGACTGTTTTCCTTTCCAGCTGAGGGTTATAACCTACTGCGGCTATTCTGGGCCTCCTTGCTTAGGAAAAACCACTAAGAAACCAACACAACTTCCATCTGACATTATTCTGTTTGCCAACTACATATAAGCTAATTGGTATTCTAGAAATATGTTATAGTAGCATAGACTGTATTACAAACCAGAGACTCCATTAGAAATCTGGTAAGTTTGAGAAATTCCCACAGTAAATCAGTGGATTAAGTGGGAAAGGGAAATTAGTATTTGGATTTTCACTTTTTCTTCCTTATATCCTTGAACAGTCACATGTTACCTTTAAGACTTTGAAACTTTAAAAATAATGAGCGACAGAGGTTTTGGTAAGCTATCAAGTTTGCCTATCCAATTTAATTAGCTAGAATTAAGTCAAAATCATTAAGAGTTTATAAGCATCATGGTACACAAACATCCCTCCAAATTATTATTTTCAGTAGTAAATTCTTACCTGAAGCACAATAGGATCAATGCAAGTAAACTTAGTTTCTTCTCTGTAGAGATACTCAATGGAACACTTCAACAGAAGAATTTTGGGGTTTTTAATACAAGAATTCATCTACAAAAAAATGAACAGTTTGTTAAAGTGTTTAAAGGTTTGCATTTTACAACCCTCCTTTAATTATAACTTTAAATCTATATTGTTCATAATTCCTATTAACTTAATGTATCTCATATTAGTATTAATATACTCTCACTTAGTTCTTTTATGGTATTAAATTTTTTCAAAGCAAATAATATGTTCAGAACAATGCAAAATTCTTCAAAAAATGGCTTTTCTTTCTTAATACTACTTTGATCTTCTATACTCTTTAACTTTTTTTTTTATTTCTGATGTTGTAAGAAGAGACATCATGCCCTGAGTGTGCACGGAGGGAGCAGTATTTAATGACAGGTTACTTCACAAACTCTAAGAAATAAGCAACTTTAAAAGCATATTTTAGTCTTTCTAAAATTCAAGAGGAGAAGTGGGAGAAAAGAATTAAAATGCCTCCTGAGCATATCGCTAATAGAATAAATTTCCAAACAATCATTAAGGTGGCAAGCTGAAATAGGAAACATGAAGCTCAAAAAGAAAATCTGAAAGCATCTCAAGAAGCAGAGACTCAAATAATATACCCTAACCGTGTGCTTAAAGCCACAGGCAGAATAGCAATAGAGGTTTCAGGCTGACCAAGTTTATGGACCCCAAACTGGCAAACAGTTCTGAAAACAGTGACTCACCAGCTGGGAAACTCAATTCAGGACTCTTTTTAGCAACTACAAATCAAGGACTATCTCTAATCAGTGGGGCAAGACAGTCATTCATGCATATGTTTCCACCACACCCACATACAAATTTTCCTCACTTTCTGAGAAGGCACAACATATTTACCTCTTAATTCAACAAATATCATTTAATTTGGTTTAAAGTTCTCCTTTAAAGGGTAATGTGTGGTTTTGGTAAGACTCTGTAGAAATATTGACTGATGTGGAATTATTGCAATAAAATACGCGATAAGTACAAAACTCAAGCCAAGTATATTTTTATTTACCTATGGTCACTAATAATTTTCAGGAATCTTAATGCCTTAGAAAAAACTATAATAAGCTCAACTTAGAAAAAAGTGAAAACAAGACTAGAGTTTATCCATCTGGTTGCTCAGGCTAGAAATCTGCCTCAGCTCTCGCTGTAACAAAATCAGTATCCCCAGAAGTGGGGCCAGGGTATCTCTGTTTTGAATGTTTCCCCTGGAGATTCTGAAGCACAGCAAGGTTTGAGAACACTACTATAGATCAATGGTATCTCAAAACCCAAGGACCAACAAATGACACTGGAAACACCTGAAGTGCCTACTTTTTTTTTCTTTTTTGAGACGGAGTCTCACTCTGTTGCCCAGGCTGGAGTGCAGTGGCGTGATCTCGGCTCACCGCAACCTTCACCTCCAGGGTTCAAGAGATTCTTCTGCCTCAGCCTCCCGAGTAGCTGAGACTACAGGGACACGCCACCGTGCCGGCTAATTTTTGTATTTTTCGTAGAGACGGGGTTTCACCCTATGGCCAGGCTGGTCTCAAAGTCCTGATCTTGTGATCCGCCAGCCTCGGCCTCCCAAAGTGCTGGGATTACACACTCCGCCTAGTGCCTACTTTAAATACAGTACCACCATTTCCCTAACATCCATACACTGCCATTGCCCTTAACCTACTGAATGAGAATTTCTAGTGGTTAGGCTAAGAACAGGCATTTTTAAAAGGTCCACATGTGATCTCAATGTATGTACACTACACTGAGAATCAAAAGATTTCAGAATAAAGTTCAAGACCTTTAATGAGATACAAAGCCCTTGCCTGCTTCCTCCAGCTTCATCTACATTGCCCATATTACACCTTAGGAGCTCAGAGTCTCCTTAATACCTCAGGTTATCTCACTCCACTCCTTTGTGCTAGTGCTACAAAGATATAAGGTGAGAAGGATACCAGAAGAAGACTGACAGTTCTGTAGCCGAGCACTAGAAGAGCTATCAGTTTTAGAATGCTAAGCCTCTGGAAGGACTCCAGCCTACTAGAGAAACCCTGTCTCCCTAAGATGTAACAGGATCAGGAGATAAATAATGCCAGTATCTTACCATTCTATTAATCTAGAAGCCTGATCCTCCCCCCTTCCTCCTTCTGTCTGGTGAATTCCCATTATTCAAATTCCAATCCATTCATCCTCAGCTCTGAGAAATCTTCCCTGAACCTACCAAATTTCACCCCTATGGCAGACACAGCTGCCTTTCATTGTCCATTGTCCATTTCTTCCATGACTAAGGTGCCCCAACTTGTTACCTAAGCACACAGCCATGGTTTGCTGAACTTCACTGCTGAACTGAGTCACATTACCTTTTTATGTGCAATGTTCTTGGTACAAACAAAGCCATTGACAACCACGGAATCAAACTTCTTTCCACCTGGGATCTAATGGAACAATTAAGAAAACAATAAAATTCAATGATAACATGCTTAGAATCTAGTTAGATGTATGCTATTATTTCCATTTTTTTAAACTATTATGTAATCAAATAAGAACAAAAAATTTCAGGAAATAATTCTTCCTTTCAACCAATGATCAATGCCATCTCTGCATGACTCTGTTTTCCCATCCCCTGTTCTCTAATGTACTATACTAGGACTCTAAAGTACTCACTGACTGAATAAACTAGTGCCATGTGGCAGTTAACACTATTGTTTAAGTTAAATATCATAGGGAAAAAGCACACACAGGACTCCATTACTATCTAAATCAGGGGTGTCCAATCTTTCGACTTCCCTGGGCCTCACTGGAAGAAGAACTGTATTCGGCCACACAAAATACACTAATAACAGCTGATGAGCTTAAAAAAAAATCTCAAAAAATGTCATAATGTTTTAAGAAAGTTTATGAATTGGTGTTGGGCCAGATTCAAAGCAATCTTGGGCTGCATGCAGCCCACAGGCCACGAGTGGGACGAGCTTGATCTAAATAAAGCAAATTACCCACTGCTTTTCCTCAGAACAGTGATCACAATCTGTGAGAACAGGCTTTCTCATAGCTGACTTGTCAAGAAGAGGAAGCAAGAAAGGAAGAACCTATCTCTGTTTGGGTTCCCAACTCATCTCCGATATAACTCATCCTTTCCATTCACCTCTCACTTCCTATGTGTGGCTTCCATGACTCCTAAGTGCACTGCTAACAAACAAAGCAGACAGCAAAACCTCCTACTCCTCACCTAGCACCCCTCAGGGTAATTACTCTTTTCAGATTACCATTAAAACAAAAATTACAATCAGTCCTGCCTCATCAGTTCCTAGCATTAGTAAAACATTAGCAGAGCTCACTTTTTTGATGTGAACAAACTGACGGATATCCATGTCATCATCCTGGTTCTTGACATCAGGTCGGACTGTCTGAACAACCTGGCAGACCAATGACACGATGATGTCCCTCCAAGATGATGACAGTGAGTCACTATGGAGCAACTGCTGGAGTAGTGCCATCATGTGGTTATGATTAGCTGAACTACAAAAATATTATAAGAAAGAAGTTTGCATAGTTAATACTGCCAGAGACAATAATTCTGATGATAAAACAAGCAGCCTACAAAGAAATAACATTTCAATTATGGCTCACAGATAAGATTTTCTAGGTCAATATCATTCTTTCATTATATCTGTACCTTAAGGATTTTGCATATAAATGAAATCTGAATATCTTCCACTAAGAAGTCCCCTGCAATTGACTGAAATGAAATTTTAACACGTAAAATGGGGACAGACAAGCACAGTTTGGGGCTTTTGTTTTTGTTTTTTTCTCTGAGATGAAGTCTTGCTCTGTTGCCTAGGTTGGAGTGCAGTGGCGGATCTCAGCTCACTGCAACCTCCACCTCTTGAGTTCAAGCAATCCTCCTGTCTCAGCCTCCGAGTAGTTGGGATTACAGGCCAGCGCCACCACGCCTGACTAATTTTTGTATTATTAGTAGAGACAGGGTTTGACCATGTTGGCCAGGCTGGTCTCGACCTTCTGACCTTGTGATCCTCCCGCCTCAGCCTCCCAAAGTGCTAGGATTACAGGCTTGAGCCACCGCACCCAGCCGGGGCTCTTGGTTTTATAAGAAATTTAATCACAAGTCAAAATAGACTTTATTTCCTAAGTAATCTTGGTATTTTTTTACTTTCTAAGGAAAAAGAAAAAGACCTCCCTTTTTAAGAGGAATGATGCATATGCTTATCAAGTCATTGAAGATAATAAAAGTGAAAAATTAAAATTAAAAATTTCACTGCCTTACAGCAATCTCTCCATGGCTTGTTTCTCCCCATTCTCCTCCCTCAGGAGCTCCAGGTTGTTATGATGCCAGCCCAAAGGTGTGAAAGGCAGCTCTTTGGATTTTTCCTCTACTCGACGATTAAATAAGGATTCTAAGTACAATATAAAATAAGAAGTTATTACTTCATTGTCCTGTTTTATACCATCTACTCATATATTTAGAAATTGCCCTTTGTCTTTATAAATGTTTTAAGTTAGCCAACATAAATTATTGGTGTAAAAAGGCAAGAACATGTAATAAACATATAAATAAAATGCATAAGAAAATACATACAAATACATAAAATACACTAAAAATACAGAAATGCAAGAATTAAGAAGAGCAGTAATTGGCAACAGCCAAAATCAGAAACAGAACTGTGAAAATCAAATGTACGTAACTAAGACTCTCAAGCCAATAATTATAAGCACAGCTTCTGAAAAGCAAATAAAATGAAACTTTTGCTTCTCCTTTTAATTTTTAAAAATGAGGGTGTTAATTTCCCCCTTTAAAATCACAAACTGGGCCGCGCATGGTAGCTCACGCCTGTAATTCCAACACTTTGGGAGGCCAAGGTGGGCAGATCACCTGAGGTCAGGAGTTCGAGACCAGCCTGGCCAACATGGTGAAACCCCATCTCTACTAAAAACACAAAAATTAGCTGGGCATGTTGGCACACGCCTGTAATCCCAGCTACAAGGGAGGCTGAGGCAGGAGAATCACTTGAACCTAGGAGGCAGAGATTGCAGTAAGCCAAGATCGCACCACTGCACTCCAACCTGAGTGACAGAGTGAGACTCCATCTCAAAAAAAAAAAAAAAAAAAAAAATCACAAACTGAAAACTGCATTTGACAGAAATCTGAATGCTGGCAAAAGAACACATGATAGCGTGGGTGATGAATTTTCAAGAAAGAAGCTCAGCTCAGATATCACAAAACAACAGATGACAGTGTAGAAAGTCTATTCAGACAATCCTCAATAGTGTTTCTCTTTCAATATTGGCACAGGGGTTTTTTAACAAAATTTTAGCAAGACAGACTCAAAAACATAAATATTAAAACATAATAAACAGCATTTATGTAGAATTTGTGTAAAATCTTTAAATTTTTTAAAGGATGAATGAAAATAGATGACAAAAAATAAATAATAAATGCTTAACAAAAAAATATGTTCACTAAATAATTGAATAATCTGACCAAATAAGTGGAAAGAAAAGAAGTGGGAAATGCTTACAAAAATTCTCTAACCTGTCCTCTCTTAAAAGCAAAACAAACTAACTAAAAAACTTCCACCAAACAGCCCAGCAGATTACACAGTAAAGTATATGTCCATAACATGTGAAGTACAAGAATTGCGCATTTTAATTACATAAAGGGCCACTCTGTAAACTTCCAGCTGAACCAGATGCTTGGAGGTGAATTTAGAAGCACTGCCAAGCTATCAGATAAGCTGCAGTGGCTTCCTTGTACCAGCTTGCCTTCTCTGTTCGATCTGAAACCCTGGGAGCCAAGAAGGAAGAGAAATTTTCTCCCATTATCTGAGGCCTAACCAGTGGAGTGCTATGGACTATAACTAAGAATGTCTTTACTCTAGGAAGCTAAGCTAAGCTAAGTAGGGAAGGAATAGGAGAAGGCTAATACTTTTCTATTCTCCTTTTGTGTCCAAAAGAAATTTATCAGCAGAGTTAGTTCTTTAACCTCTACTGCCTACTTCTCTTCCTCACTCCACAGGGCAAGCAGCATCCTTAAATGGAGATCTGCCTGTGGGCTTTTTGACAAATTTGACAATCCTTGATGATATTTATATCAATACTTAATATTATATTCACAATATAGTTAAGTGTAAACTACGTCTTTAAAAGAATTAAGTTCAAATTCTACTTACAAGTTTTTAAACAATTACTTTTCACACCAGAGACCTCCTTCTCGCAAACCAAGTCCAAGTTTACATTCTTGGTTCTCAACATTCTCAAAATCATTATACATATTAAAAACTGTGTTCCCATGATACCACCATAATCAAATATATTTTCAGCACCTTCTCTGCGCCAATCAATGTGCTAAGCCCTAAGTATATCCTCATGAAAAAAAGAGACACCATTCCACATACAGCTTTTTATAAAATTACCTTTGATGAAAGCGTCACTTATTGAGAGCTGTTGTCCTCCAGTGTCAGAAATCAAATACTCTGCATACCAGGGAGACAACAGAGAGGAGGAACAAAAGGAGAGACATATGACTATAACATGTCAGCATAATTATACAGAGAATACGCCCACACACAAAATATTACTCATACTAAACCCATCACTACCCAGCAAATTCAAGAAAGCTTTGGGTCAAAATGCCTCTTTATACTTGTTCTACGCACTTCATACTAAACTTAAGCAGACGTGCATTAATAACACAATAGAGCCATGAAAACAATTCTCCTTAATTCAAATGTCAGATAGAGAAATGTTTTTCTCTTACCAAAACCAACCGGTTTATGAAAATTAAGATCTTCAGATACTTGTATGACCATCCTAAAAGATTACAGTTCTTTTCACGTGTAACTTGATGATTTAACAAATAATCACTTTGCCTATGCACAAAGTAGTTCATACAGAACCCACCTGATAAAACAATATAAACTTTTTTCAAATTTCAGAATATAAGCTATAAAACAAATTAATACAGAAGTGACATTGGCAAGAATAAAGATAAAACTCATCAGTATTTGTATTAGTTCCAAATAAGTGTTTTTGTTTTTCAAAAATTATACCAAACACTGCGAAATTTTTGCTAGACATTAAATGAACACACTCTGAATGCTTTTAATATATTAAATACTTTTCTTACAAGTGAAACTTACTCTTTACTTCCCCGTGAACTTTCTCTAGGTCTGTGACCAAGCATAGCTCAAATGAGGTTCTTTCCACTATGCAAATTAAAACACGATGCATGTTAACTCCTTTAAGGTAAAGGATCTCCACAAAATTTTCTCCAAGTACATTTATAAACAACTGGGCTTTAAAAGTTACTATGTTTATAAGCCAATATGCTCATCCTTCCAACCAGGAAACAAAGAAAATATTTTATTTAGAAAGTTCAAGTGCACTATGCCAAATACAATAAAATCGAGTATGTGGACAAGACAGATGTTATACTTTATTTCTACTCTTCCCTCACAGAAATGAGTAACACCAAATCCTATTAGTTCAATTAATGTATTGTTCTTTACCAGCCTTCTCACACTAAAGCTTAATTGTATCTATATGAGACTCCAGAAATGGTGGATTTTCCCCATTTAGTTATGAAAAAAATTCAAACCTATAGAAAATGCTGTATACCATCCACCTGAGTTCAACAATTGTTAAGGATTTGCCATATATGTGTATGTTTCTTCCCCCCGATCATTCAAAGTTACACATATCATGACACTTTACCACTAGGACATCAGCACAACTCTCATAAAAATAAAGGTATTCTTCTCTATAGCCACAATATTATTTATATATTTGAGAAAATTAACAATGTCTTAATAGCACAGAATTAGCCCATACTCAAGTTTATCCAACTGTCTCCAAAATATTTTTAATCCACTGTTTTTCTTCTTAAGCCTCGATGCAATCAAGTTCACACATGGCATTTGGTTCCTGTATCTCTTCATTCTCTTTTAATCTAGAACAGATCTCCTGTCTTTTCTTTCTTTTCATAACATGTATTTAAAAGAACCCAGGTCAAACGTTCTGTGCAATGTCCCACATTCGAAGTACAATCCATTGTTTTCTCATGGTGTGTTTAACTTGCTCCTCTATCTCATGTTTTCCTATGCACGGAAAACTACATCTAGAGATTTACGGAAGCCGTGATTTTCACCTTCTTCTCTAGGTTTTACTTGCTAACTTTCCAAGAATAGTTCAGCATCCTGCTTGTAATACATAATAAAATATATTTTAACTGTACAATTCTCCAAGACCAATAATGAAAAATTAAGCCAGTTTTACAAGCTTCTGAAAATAGGGTTTTCTCACTTAAGACAGAAAGCATAAGTAGTATTTTTTAAAGTACAGATATTTCAACCAATTTTATAAATCCAATATTCCTCAGCCTGAAACAATATAGGACAATCCATAAGAAAATATTTAATAAGTACTACCTTTAATTTCAATGTAAAGATAAAAACCATTCCCATTTGTATTTATACAAAGGGAATGAAAACCCTTTTTCACGTAACTACCAGTCTCCCCGGAAATCTTTATTTTCTGGTAATCAGTGTTCATCTTGACTGTAACACTCAGCAAACTATTACACTTCAACTTCACAAGAAAAAATGTAAAAAGAATAACTCGTTAGTATGTTAAAAACTAAGAGAGAACTGTGAAAGCCAGCAATATTTATTAAGAGACTTTTAAAGTCTTCAAATTATAAGGCTGCAAATGACCTAAGAGGTCAATTTAATAATTATCTTCTTCCTAATGCTGGAACCTCCTCTGTAATATTCTCACTGAGTAGGCTAAAGGATTATAATTTCTTTTTAACTCTAGGTCTAGATTTTTCAGTTCACAGATTTAGAATTAAAAGAAAACTTAGAAGTCCCCAAGTCTATAACGCATCACCCAATGCGGGCATCTGTCCTCAATAACCATGACAGGTGGACATTCAGACACAACCTGGACACTTACCATGCACAGTGGCAAAAGTTCACTACTCCCAACTACTGAATCTAGTTCTTCCTTCAGCCATATGCAAAACAAATATAATTTCTTTCAGGTACTCTTCAGATACCTAAAGGAAACACCAAGTCTTTTTTCCATTTTAAATAGTCCAGCTTTCCTTAGCATGGTTTTCAGATGTCTTAGGACCCTGGCAACCTCATTCTATTCATAAATGAGGACTGAACACAAAACAGTAAATTGGATCCTCATTCTAGACATTATATGGCCACTAATGAAATCTATTATTGCCCTAGGGAGTGCTGGGGAGTGCGGGGTTGGCACACCACACTATTAAGTTTGCAAATAACTAAAACTTAGATCTTTATCACACAAATTATTAAGAGTGACTTTCTCCAAAGTACTAATAGTAAACATGTTAAGCCTTATTATTTTATGTTTAACTGTGTTAACTTTCATCTTGTTAGTCTCAATCTATTGCTTGAGAAAATAAAGATCTTTAAATGTCAGTTCTGCTATCTAACACGCTAGCCATTCTTTCCAGATTTTAATTATTTGTGGATCTAAAAAAACATTAAAAGTGCTGACCAAAAAAAAGTGAACAACACTAAATATAGAGTCAAATCCCTAAAACATAAACTAGGAGCATCCACTTCCTGTTGACATCAAATTATTAATTATCCTTTCAATATTTTGTACAACAAGCTACAAATCCATGTGTTAATACTAGTAGTGGGCCGGGTGTGGTGGCTCACGCCTGTAATCCCAGCACTTTGGGAGGCCAAGGTTGGCGGATTGCCTGAGGTCAGGAGTTGGAGACCAGCCTGACCAACAGGGTGAAACCCTGTCTCTACTAAAAATACAAAAATTAGCCAGGCATGGTGGCAGCCGCCTGTAATCCCAGCTACTTGGGAGGCTAAGACAGGAGAATCGCTTTAACACGGAAGGCGGAGGTTGCAGTGAGCCCCGGAAGGCGGAGGTTGCAGTGAGCCAAGACCGGGCCATTGCACTCCAGCCTGGACAACAAGAGCAAAATTTCGTCTCAAAAAAAAAAAAAAAACTAGTAGTGTTATCATAAGCCCTTACATTCAACAGATACACTACACTCTTTGTGTTTTTCATATTAAAAGCTCATACTAAGTAGAATGGTGGTTACCAGAGGTTGAGGGAGTGAAGGGAATGGGGAGATGCTAGTCAAAGGGTAAAAAGTTTCATCCAGACAGGAGGAATAAGTTTTTGAGATATACTGTACAGTATGATGACTATAGTTAATAATAATGTATTGTATATTTCAAAATTGCTAAGAGTAAATTTCAAAGGTTCTCACCACTAAGAATAATACGGAATTTTTTTTTTTTTTTTTTTTTTTTTTTAGATAAAGTCTCACTCTGTCACCGAGGCTGGACTGCAGTGGCAAAATCATGGCTCACTGCAGCCTCAACCTGCCAAGCTCAAGCAATCCTCCCACCTCAGCCTCCCAAATAGCTGGGACCACAGGCACACACCACCACACCCGGCTAATTTTTTTGTATTTTTTGTAGAGACGGGGTTTTGCCACATTGCCCAAACTGGTCTTGAACTCCTAGACTCAAGCAATCCGCCTGCCTCAGCCACCCAACGTGCTGGGATTACAGGCATGAGCCACTGCACCCTGCCCCAACAAAAAGGATTTGAAATGATGAATATGTTCATTAGTTTGGTTTAATAAATATATCTATCATTTCAAATCCTTATTCCTTAATCATTCCATATTTTATACATACTTTGTAACATCTTTTTATATCCCATAAATATATACAATTATAATTTGTCAATTTACAATTTTAAAAATAAAGCTCAGACTCCAAAGCCTGTGCTTTAAACAAATATGACCATTGCCTTTGCCTCTTTTAACATATTTCAAGTACAAAATTGTCCTCTTCGTCTACAAAATTATTGAGAGATCATTAAATGTTTTATTAACATCAACAAAGATAGTATCTATTACAGTCTTCTGATTTATCAATCTTGTATCACCATAAAAAATGGAAATGGGGTTGTTTTGGAATGACTTAGTTTGCTTAACCAATGCTGGTGCCCAGTCACCACCAATCCCTTTTCTAAATACCACAGTACATTCTGCTTACTACACTTCTCTACATTTTGCCAGCTTCCAAAGTCAAATCAAGAATCCATCTTTTTAAAAAAAAAAAAAAAGTATCTATCACTATAGTCATCTAGACTCTCTCCTACTCTTCGAAACTCTTCAAAGACAACAAACTCTGGCTCCATGATCCCAGATCCAAAGTCTTTCAACAACCTGGCATATAGTTTGCCTAAACCTGGCAACAGACTTATTTAAAAAACCATTAATTCTCTATCTCTTCATTATCCTGGGCTTCATTTTCCTCTTAACCATGTGTATTCTTTCCTGATAAAATTAGTCTAAAGAGCGGGGAGGAAAAAGAAGCCTTCTTTTCGTCATCAATCAATATTATATAAACTTTCCCAAATAACTGGCCTAGTTTTTCTTTCTACCAAACTTTAAATCTTTCCCAGATGTCCTTGGCATTTTCTCCAACCTTCAGGGCAAGCTGGACTTCTATTATACCGTCATTTTTCTTAAAAGTGCTGCCCCCTCTTTCAGATTCATTCTCCTATGAAAGTTGCCACTTACAACTTTGATAGACAATCTTTTTAAAGGATTGAGGGCCAGGCACAGTGGCTTATGCCTGTAATCCCAGCACTTAGGGAGGCTAAGGCAGGTGAATCACTTGAGGCCAGGAATTCAAGACCAGCCTGGCCAACATGGCAAAACCCCACCTTTACTAAAAATACAAAAAATTAGCTGGGCATGGTGGTGCGCACCGGTAATCCCAGCTACTCCAGAGGCTGAAGTGGGAGAATCACTTGAACCCGGGAGGCGGAGGTTGCAGTGAGCCAAGATCACGCCACTGCACTCCAGCCTGGGCAACAGAGCCAGACCCTGTCTCTTAAAAAAAAAAAAAAAAGGATTGAGATCAGGGAAGTTCCAAAGGAGTCATATTTTTGTCAACTGCAGGTGCTTCTCCTGTCAATTTCCTTGGAGATACAATCTGGGGTTGTACCATAACAATGTCATTTTTGGAGCCTCCTGTTCCATTCCATTCCGAATGTTCTCAAGTTAGGTTTTCAAAAGTAAGTATCTGACTGTGCTCAGCAGTCTATCCTTCCCTATTACAAATTCTATGATGATAGGTCACTTTCTTCAAGATTTTCAAAACTTCTTTAATATTGAAGAGATGAAATCATCACCAAGTCAAAAGTATACTTCACATTCTGCTTACAGCAAAATGTGATTGCCAACAGATGTGTCCAGAGAACAGATGTTCATCATGTGTGCCCCTGACCCACATCTGTAAGTTTATATTCAAAACCTTCATAATATCCTCCATGTGACCACCATCTATAGTTAATTCTCACACAAGTGTCATATCTGCTTTTCCATCCTTTCATACTCACCCAAATATTCTCCATCATTTTTCCAATTTCTGTTTTGAGGATTTCCATAAAGATGTCTATCTTACTCATGTTCAATGCTGGTCAAGTCTCATTAACACACCTTCTCTACTTATTTTTAAATAACATATTCCTTTTTATTACTATAACTCTTAAGTACCATTTTACCACATCTTGATAATAGCTAATACTGACAACTACGAGAAATTTGTTGGAGAAATATAAACTTGCATCAAATCAGTTTAGTATAAATGTTTGATTCAAAAGCTTCTGTTTTCTGATCATATTCTTAGGCTCAAAATAGAGTGTGCAAAACTTAGGCAAGCATTTCAGATCTAAGTAAGGAGACAATTCCACTTTACACAGTTATATGTTTAAAATACAAACTCCAGGTAAAATCATGGAATAAAGTGCTTCATCTTTATAATAATGATTTTTCAGTTATTACAACATAACAAAATCCCACATTTATTTATTTACTCATGTATTTTTTATTTATTCACTTTTACACAATCCCATGATCAGACTATAATTTAAATTGGCTTTTAATTATATCCAATAAAGTAAACCTCATCATCCATTTTAAAAACAGGCATTTCTTATGTGCTGCTATGTTAGATTTTAATAATGTTTACCTCTTTCTCCTTTTACATCAAATGTCTTTTGAATATGGTCACTATTATTTTTGAGCCAGTAGACTAAAGCACCAAATAAGATAGCTAAAAATAATGAATTCATTTTACATTAGAGAAGAAATTGTTTTAATAAATATAGAATATACATAATAAGCATTATGAATTATTATGGAGATATTCTGGAATGTGTGAATGATTTTCCCCCAATCTAGTTCAAGCATCTTAATGGGTTTAGTGAAATATTATGTTACTGAGTAACGGCAAAGGCAAATAGGCTTTAAAATGTTAAATGAAGAAAGAGAAAAGAATAGAGCAGAACATCCATGTTATAAATGCAAAGAAATGCCACCTTGGAAGTTGCACATTATGGGAAGAGCAGTCAGATGTAGTTCCTTTTAAAGACTACAAGCTTTACACTGGGCATGGTGGTGCTGAGGGAGAAAACAAGAAATAAAAGGAATCAACCAAAAAAGGTATGGGGAGGAGGTGTGGGAGAAATGAGAAAAGGTAGAACAAAACCCACACCAAATCCCCTCAGCCACGTGGGACAGAGGAAGCCAGAAGGACAGGCTGGCATGAGATCCTATGGCCCAGCTGTCCAGCCTGTGTTTGGATTCCAGATGGTGACTACCTCCTACCTTTTTGGTCAGCAGGGTGAGGGGGCACATGTGGGTACTTGGAGGGCTTCTTGATATGGAAGTTCACGTTGTCCAGCTCCACGTTCAGGCTGATAGAAGCGGCTGAGTCACTGTCCACTGTGGACTGGAAACTGCTGACTGATGTGCGCTTGCTAGGACTGGCAGAATCTTTTAGTGTTGGGAAGGGGAAAGAAATATAGGGAGAGGAGGGGAGTAAAAATGGGTTTCATCAGGGTATTGGAGGAAAGGAGAAAAATGTTTTTTTAATATACAAGCCCAATGTGCAATACCAAAATGGATACAGTATTTTCATGTACTTCTGTGTAGACTTAATAAAATTTGAACAAGTTAAATATAAAATCAATTTTTAAAATGAAGAAATATATTGGAGGTTCTGCAGAGAGAAAGTCTGATATCATAGTGAAGAGATGAGAAAGTTGTCTGCTGCCATATTATTAGTTCAGTTATTTTTAAGCTGCTGCAAACTATAGACTATGGTAAAATCTAGAAATGTCAGCCTAACAAGTTGGTTTAAGAAAATACTGTATCTAAGACAAAGACTGCTATCAGATGTTTCCATTTAGTTGGAGCCATAAATTATAAAGCAGAATTATTTCAACAAACAAGATAATCATTTTATCATACATACACAGTAATGACCCATCAAAACTAAAATGTTAGAAAGTTAAACTCACTAGCCAAATTATCGTCACCTTCTTCAGCTATCTGTTCTGTGTCACTGTCATCAAACTTTATGTCTTTAAACCAGGATGGCTCAGAGTGTCCTTCCACGGAGTTCACTGAGTCACTGTCGGGAGAAGGCGTCTCAGAAAATTCTGTACTCTGAAAGGATGAAGACAGGATCCAAGCAATTGGCCCTCAATGGCAACAATGTTGAGGCTGTCACACTATAAATAAATTGTAGTCCAATATTTCTACGAACCTAACAATTGAATTTTATAAAAATAAACAAATTAACAAAAACCAAGTTATAAACCAGAATCATACTGATGATTCCACTCTTTAAAATTGTAATTTTTGTTAACTAGAAGACTTAAGTAGTATATTAAGAACAAAACATTTTTTGATACAGATTTTATAGTGTTTCATTTCATGCCTTAGTCCTGACAGTGAAGATAGCTTAGAATTTATTTTAGCTCTGGGGCAACTCTCTCCAGAACATATCTTGGAAAATAACTTTTAATCAATCATACCACACCAATATTTGGAGTCATTTGTCTCTTCTAACCATTGACTTTCCAATTTTAGTTCACAAAGGTGTTACTTAACATTATACAGCTGACCTTTGAACAAGGGTTTAAACTGCATTGGTCTATTTATATGTGGATTTTCTTCTGCCTCTGCTACCCCTGAGACAGCAAGAGCAATCTCTTCTTTTCCTCCCTCCTCCTCAGCCTACTCAACATGAAACGAGGATAAAGACTTTTGTGATGATCCATTTCCACTTAATGAATAGTAAGTATAGTTTCTCTTATGATTTTCTTCATGTTTCTCTAGCTTACTTTATTGTAAGAACATGGTATATAATACACACAACATACAAAATATGTATTAATTGCCTGTTATCGATAAAGATTCCAGTCAACAGTAAGCTATTAGTAGTTAAGTTTTGGGGAAGTCAAACATCCGTGAATTTTCAACTATACAGGGGGTCAGTATCCCTAACTCTTAACTGTCAGCTATATATATATATGTGTATGTATGTATATATATATATGTGTATGTGTGTGTGCCTGTGTGTGTATATGTATATATATGTTTATGTGTGTGTGTATATATATATATAACCTATATATTGTATCAAATTACATAAACCAAGAGTTTATGTAATTTTTTTGAAGTTTTTTTGAAGAGTTTTTTTGAAGTTATATCTTTAAATAATTTCCACTTCCCTAAAGTAAAAAAACACATATTCATCAGTATACCATTGTGTTTTGTTTGTTTGTTTGTTTTGAGACGGAGCCTTGCTTTGTCACCCAGGCTGGAGTGCAGTGGCGCAATCTCGGCTCACTGCAAGCTCCACCTCCTAGGTTCACGTCATTCTCCTGTCTCAGCCTCCCAAGTAGCTGGAACCACAGGTGTCCACCACCATGCCTGGCTAATTTTTTTGTAATTTTAGTAGAGACAGGATTTCACCATGTTAGCCAGGATGGTCTCAATCTCCTGACCTCAGGTGATGCGCCCGCCTCAGCCTCCCAAAGTGCTGGGATTACAGGCATGAGCCACCGTACCCAGCCATCATCACTAGTTATACAATAGTTCTAGAGTCAAAATGATTTCAATAGATGCCATAAAATTTTTCATTTTATTATTTATACTCAGTTCTAAAAGCATAGGCGTAATAAAACCGAAAACCATTAAAGTTAAATGATAAGCAACTATAAAGACCATAAACCCAAATTTAAGAACTACCACACCAACTGAAAAAAGTGTTTGATTCTTATCTTTTTCTTTTTTTATTGTCTGATCAAATTTAAAGTGAACAATAAAATGTTTGATTCTAATGGCAGCTTTTTCATCACTGCTGCCTATCAAGTAAAAAAAGTTTTAACTTTCCTCAAACAGCAGGAAAAAATGTTAGAAAAAATTATCTTCTAATAAACTCCTTTTTATTCCCACTGATGAAGAAAGACTATAAAATAAGCTTGCTACCTTCTAATTTGGCAGTAAACACTGAAAAGTACCTGCAGTGGTCTATACAGCGCATACTCATCTCTGAAAAGTTGGTCGTGATGACTAACACAATCCAGCCAACGTCCATCAACCATTGCTTGTCCAATTGCTATAGCTTGTGCCCTGAATCAAGACCCACAAAAATGAAAAGTTTTAGAAGTCAGTCAGAATAGTTAAGTACCAGGTAAGACAGAACCTTAAAATATTTTTTTCAGTTCTAATCAGTTAGAATTTCAAATGGCCCTTGGATAAGTAAAGGATAAAACAAGAGAGAGTTAAAGCAAACTAAAAGATTCTTCCAGGTACTATAGTAAAGGAGAAGAAACTACTGGTAAGGCAGTCCCAACAAAACCTAATTTTAATAATAGCAAGCATTGACTGAGTATTCAATGCATGCACAACCCTGTACTTAACAGATTTAAAAATGTTGAGAAAAGCTCCTACCTTCAAGGAGCTTAGTTTTAATAAGACAATACCAAATATTACAGATACAGGCATAACGTGTGTGTGTGTATATATATATATGATATATATATACACACATGAAATAGACAGTTAATGACACAATACATTATATGGCATTTCACAATTTATAAAGCACTTCAGCCACCATTATTTCATCCCCCACAGTTTATTCACAGGACCACATAATTTTCCTCACGGTGAAGAAGTCTCAGAGATTGAATAACGTGACTAAAAGCACAAAGCTAAAAAATATATACAGCCAAAATTGCAACCAGGGCTTTACTGCTTAAAGCTATTTCTCTCTTTACTTCTTTACGTACCTTTTTCTTCCCATGAGAGAAGGAGTAGCTAATCTGAGAAAATAGTAAAAGCTAGGGTATACGTGTATTTGAAAAGCAGGACCTGTCTGTTACTCTTTTTTATAAATGATTTGTGAGGCAAGCTAGGATCCGACAGGCATAGCTTATGGATCAAATACTCAACACAGGTTACAACCTGTCTAGATTAGTGAACAGTAGCTGGAGAATTCTTTGGCCTTAGGTTCCAGCTACATTCTCTAATCCTGCTTTGCTAGAGAGTTCTGCTGCTTTTAATAAGGTAAATTAAGATCCTATTTGGCTCCTTGTATTCCTTGCATCTGTTCTCTGCTGGTTAAAACTCAGATTGGAGGAGGGTTAACTAATTAGCACCCTAAACCATCAATTACATAAAACAAAGAGCACCCTAACTCTACAAAGAAATCTGTAACTCTTACTATCTTCAAATATGTTTTCTCATTCAAAATAAATAAATAATATTGAAACCTTCTTTCTAAGATCAGAATACCTTGTGGCAATGTGCCCATTTCGGATTAGCCAGTTGACTAATTCCTTTCCTACAATGCAGTTGGGATGAGTTCTCAACCAGTAGCGGTGATCCTGAAACTCCATTCCACTGCTGTGATGGCAGATTTTTTTCCACAGGTCTTTTAACTGCACACTGTCCTGCAATCACATTAACAGCAAGTAGTTACTCTTGAGAAAAATGCTACATACCTTTTCAGATGTTTTCCTGTGATTTTTAGACTCATAAAAGGAAACCTAAGTTGGATTTCTTTATGGTAGCTAACTCACACAATTTAATACAAATGACATATACGTGGGAACAGCTTGAACTCAGCTCATCTAATTCCAAACATAACTTTTTCTTTTGAAAACCAACTATTCCAAATACTTCTTTTTTCAGTCAATGGCACATATTATCAATCTCCTATTTATGTATTCTTCTTTGGAGATGGGGCAAGGCAGAGGGAGACAACAGTTAATCACACTAACCTAAGGTAACTGTTCCTAGAGGCTTTCACTCCACCAGATTCTCACCATGTACCCAACTGATAGATGAGTTTTTTAAAAGGAAGAGCTTCAGTAAATTACTCCCTGCTCAAAAAAATTCTGAATGTTCCTCAGCAACTAAAGGTTCAAATCTACACCTGTAAGTACAGAATTCATTGCCTTCCACCAGGTAGTCCCAAATAACTTTCCTTTCTCATTGCCCCCAGACTCCTACTTAAACTCTCTCCCAATTAAAAAATCCTACTTCTGGCCATGGAAAATGTCATGCTTATTCTTACCTCTATATCTTTCTTCACACCTTTAAATAAGATTCACCTTCCTCACTGCCTATCCAAAATGATTCCATCTCTCAAGGTCCAGTTCAAGCCCTTCAGTTTAAGCCTTTTTCTGATTTCCTCATTAGTAATGAGCTTTCTGTCTTTTTGAATTCTTACATGACATACAGTCATTTATTTATTTGACACTTTTTTATTATTAAAATATTACTACTTCCACTATTAAGGATCTTCCCACTGATTTTATTTCTACCTTTTGTGGGTTTGTTGGCTTGTTTGTTGTCTTAGAGACAAGGTCTTGCTATGTTGCCCAGGCTGGAGTGCAGTGGCTATTCACAAGCATGATCACAGCACCCTACAGCCTCAAACCCCTGGCCTCAAGAGTCCTCTCACCCTAGCCTCCCAAGTAGCTGGGACTACAAGTGCATGCCACCACACCTGGCTCTTATTTCTACTTTTGAATTATAAGCTTGAGGACACAGCCATACCTTCTATTTCTCTGAGTCACTCTTAGAATTGAACACAGTATTTTATGCACAGATAAATTCAATAAGCAACTGATTATTTCATATAAACATATAGTATTAAATGTCTGAAAAGTGTTACATGTGTATAACAAATATGCTTCAAAGCTTAAATAGCAATATGGGACCTAAGAGTTAAGCTCTCTTATTACGTAGGTAACTGAATTCTGATTTTACCAGATAAAAGGGTAAAGAAAATACTGGCCAGGCGCGGTGGCTCACGCCTGTAATCCCAGCACTTTGTGAGGCCGAGGCAGGGAGATCACGAGGTCAGGAGATTGAGACCATCCTGACCAACACTGTGAAACCCCATCTCTACTAAAAATACAAAAATTAGCTCGGTGTGGTGGTGTGTGCCTGTAGTCCCAGCTACTCTGGAGGCTGAGGCAGGAGAATCGCTGGAACCTGGGAGGCGGAGGTTGCAGTGAGCCGAGATCGCGCCACTGCACTCCAGCCTGGTGACAGAGCGAGACTCCATCTCCAAAAAAAAAAAAAATAAGAAGAAAGAAAGAAAAGAAAATATTAATGCAATGAGTATAGAATACTTGACCCATCTCTCAGGTGATCCTAGTAAAACTGAAACTAAGCACTTCTGTTTAACTGATATGCTATTTCTTTTATATGTTTCTTTTTAAAAAGACTCAGTGACAGGCTGGGTGCAGTGGCTCACACCTGTAATCCCAGCACTCTGGGAGCCAAGGCGGGCAGATCACTTGAGGTCAGGAGTTTAAGACCAGCCTGGCCAACAGGGTGAAACCATGTCTCTACTAAAAATACAAAAAATTAGGTGTAGTGGCATGCGCCTGTAATCCCAGCTACTCAGGAGGCTAAGGTACCAGAATCACTTAAATCTGGGAGGCAGAGGTTGCAGGAAGTCAAGATCACACCACTGCACCCCAGCCTGGGCAGCACACCAAGACCGTGTCTCAAAAAGAAAAAAAAAAGACTCAGTCACATAAACATTCTCTATGCTCAAAACTAGCAATGGGTCAAAGATACTGGACCAGTACCAGAAGAATTTTGCGTTCATCCTCAGTGGTCTCTGTCCTAACATATGTTCGGTTAGCCTGGGGACTGACAGATGTCTCATATGAAGGTACCATAGGAGAACCAGATCTATCCAGTGACAGGTTAGTAATGCTGGCTGATCTGGAAATAAAAACAAGAAGTGAAATCACAGGTGTAAATTCTTCTTCGATAAATAGAATTACAGAGAAAATTCATTTTTAAATAAATGCTTATTTACCAATGTTAAAGGTACTTTTAAAAGTAGTTATGATGGTTATGCATGATATTATCATTGGAAGAAATTTGGTAAAGGATACCCAGAAACTCTCTGTACAATATTTGCAACTCTATGTAAGTCTATATTTTGCAATTCTATGTGTCTAAAATTACTTGGAAATAAGTTTAAAAGAAAGTAGTTATGGAAAGATTACAGGAAAACAATTACATAGCTCATATATCAGTAATATTTCAAAGGGAATAGACACAAATTAAAATTTGTTAAATGCTTGTTAAAATGCTGTAAGTTAGTGGATTTTTTTTTTTTAATAACAAATATAAAGAATGAAATTAAATGCAGAAATAATCTTGCAGATCAGAGTCAGGAAACTATGGCCCACAGGCCAAATCTAGCCTTCTTCCTGTTTTTGTATAGCCCATGAACTAAGAAGGTTTTATAGTTAAATATCTGCAATGCAATCAATCTGATGAAGGGAACACCAATTGTGACGCCCAAATAAGCAAAATGTTATGACCAAAAAAAGAATTCCTTTCTTCTCACTAGTAGACCTATATTTAAAATAGTCCTCAAATATTATTACATTATGCTATTTTGTCAGTAGAAAAATTACAAGAAATTTGTTTCTTCTCATAATATCAGTATTCATACATATCGTTAATTTTGACTCTTGGTAAAGTTACCAAACAAATGACTTAGAAGTGGAATACCAATAGCATCAAGGAAACTTTAATTTATTTAAAAGAAAAGGCAACTAGAAATTTAGTTGGCTTCTATCTAGAAAAAAATTAAACCCAATTTTAGCCTCCACATAAAGGATAAAAGGCAAAAGCACCTATGATGTGTTAGACTACATATATATAACTCATTCATTGGGCAGTATCTGTATCTTCCCACATTTAATCTTCGCAGCATCCTATGGAATATGTATTACTAGCTCTATTTTACAGATAAAGAAATCAAGAATAAAGGATTAAGTAATCTGCCTAAAGTAGCTCAACTAATATGTATCAGGGCTGCCACCTACAATTAGGTGTCAATTGAAAAACCAATATTTCCCCACTATAAAGATAAAAATATTTTTAAAATAATTTAAGAAAGTATTCACAGGTTTAGCAAAGTGTCAGTTAACAGGAAACCACTGATATCAAATAGCTGATAAGCAATTTTTAAAAATAATTGGTTATTTATTTCTTGGCATAGTCTTTCAGTGAAAGCTTGCTATTATTTCTTAATTTAATCTCTTTTCCAATGGGTGCATTATCCATATATTCTACTTCTCTATCATTTTAACCATCCCTGCACATATTCTAATATAGTGGCAACAAGAATAAAAGAAAACTAGTCAATTTTACTGTCAAAAGCTCTAATAAATAGGCCAGTAGCAAGAATACTGATTAAAATTATATTTAGAGACAGCACTCATTGACTAAATTACGTCTTTCCTAAAGACTTACATCAGTCTTAGCATTAATTCAAAACACATGGAGATACACTGTAAATCAGCACAGGTATCCCTACACTTCTACACATGCCAACAGGAATACTGTAATTTTCCCCATCTTTTTAAAAAGCCATCTCTTGACTCCACATCCCTCGGCTGCATTTCCCTCTACTTTACAGCAAAACTCCCATCTCCAGTAATTCTTCCATTATCTCTTGAACCCCAAACAACCCACTGAGACTGCCTATCAAGATTACCAATGTTGTCATTAAATCCAATAGTCAGTTTTCACTCCTCATCTTACTTAACATATCAGCAGCATAGCTCCCTTTTCTTGAAAAACTTTCTCCACTTGACTAATAAGATAAATACCCTCCTAGTTTCCCTGTCACCTCGCTGGCCTCTCCCCATCTCCTTTTCTGGTTTCTCTTGATTTCTCCAATCTCAGTCCTTAGTCCTTATTTCCTCCCTTTTCACACTCATTCTCTTGATGATCTCCATTCAAGTTCATAGCTTTAAATACCATACACATGATGACAACATCCAAGTTTACATCTCTAGCCTGTAGCCCTCCCCTAAATTCTGGACTCATATATCCAACTATTTGACATCTCACTTGGATGTCTAGAAGATATCTCAAATTCAACACCTCTAAAACCAAACTGTTCCTCCCAGTTGGCAATTCCACCCCTCCAACTGCTCAGGTCAAAGACCTGAGTCATCTTTGATGTCTTTCTGTTGAACCCTACATCCAGTTGATTAGCAAATCCTATTAGCTCTACAATCAAAATATATTTAGAATTTGTCTGTTTCATCCAGGCGTGGTGGCTCACACCTATAATCCCAGCACTTTGGGAGGCCAAGGCAGGTGGATCACCTGAGGTCAGGAGTTTGAGACCAACCTGGCCAACATGGTGAGACTCTGTCTCTATTAAAAATACAAAAATTAGCCAGGCATGCTAGCAGGTGCCTGTAATCCCAGGCTAGCGGGAGACTGAGGCACAAGAATTGCTTGAACCTGGGAGGCAGAGGTTGCAGTGAGGTGAAATTGCGCCACTGCACTCCAGCCTGGGCAACAAAGCGAGACTGTCTCAAAAAAAAAATTTCGTGTCATCCTTCCACACTCCACCCAAAACTCTCCAACAAGGGAAAACTTTTCAGAGTAGAATGTCAACTAATAAATGTCAAAGCAATGATAGACTTAGAAAAATCACCATTTTGCAAACATAATAACATTGCATTTCAACAAGTATCATAAATGAATGCTAAAACTATTGACTGAAAGATTATTAAGATATAGGGTATTCATGCAGTTTCAAAGTAACTCCCCCACATATTACTTACTAATTACGAAGGACAAAATAGTAACTTTACAGTGGAGAAACCTAACATGTGAGAGATCAAGTCAACACCACCAATGGGATAAACTTGTATTGTGTCCTTTATAACATAACAGATTGAGAAGGATGTGGCACTCATGGAGTATTTCTGCCCCAAAACTCCACAGCCCAAATCTAATCATAGGGAGCTTTTGATAAACTTAAATTGATGGGCATTTTACTAAACAACTAGTCTATATCCTCTTCACAAAGAAAGACTAAGATACTGTTACAGAGTAAAGAAAACCAAGACATATGACAAATAAGTTCAATGTATGATTCTGAACTGGATCACAGATTGGGGGGAAAATCAGTACAAAAAAACATTATTAGCACAATTGGCGAAATCAGAATACCTACAGTATATTACATAATAGAAATGTACCACTGTTACAATTTCCTAAATTTGTTATGTAAGAGAACATGACTGTTCTGAGGAAAAACACTTAAGTATTCAAAAGTGAAAAATAGAACTTTCTACTTCTGGCCTAGCACGTGAGCATCTTCACTCCATCTCAACAACTAAAACCTGAACAAAGAGAAAAATCATCAACTGTTCTTAGGTCCATCAGAGAAGTGAGGTCACAAGCCAAATCCTGCTCTAAATACTGCAGAAAGATAAGCAGATACAGAGGATCACAACTCACTGGAGCAGAAACCTCCATGGAAACCAGTACTAGGGTAGGAAAACCTAAAATCAAATTGACAAATTCCTTGAAGCTCAGTGTAGACAAACCAGAGATACAAATTCTAGGTGAACCCAGTCATAGGGGTAGCGGGGATGCTTTTGGGAGTTTCACTTCCAGATCTACCACGTCCTCACAGTGAATGTCAGAAAAATTCCCTCCAGCTTCTGGCTTCCAGCAGAGGGAGAGAATAAACAACTTAAAAATACGTCAGAGCATTCTGTTCTTCATAACAAGTCCCGCCCTGAGGAGAAACTATTTTACCAGAGCCTAACCTGCTGGAGTTATATCAGAGCTTAACCTACCCAGGGAGAAGGAAATCCCCAACCACAGCCCCTTCTAGCCTTCCACATGGGGGAAGAAAAATCCCCAACTCCAGCCCCCTCCAGCCATTCTGTCTCACCTAAGGGGAAAAAAACGAGAAGCCCTGATAAAGTTTACAGTTCAGGGGCACAGGCTCACCTGTGAGAGTGATTCACAGGACTAGAGACCACTTAACCTCCCCCTACATCCTATCACTACATCACTAAAGGCCTATTTACCATAGTTCCTTTTACCCAGTACAGCATGTCCAACTTTCAACAAAAAATCACAAGGCATAATGAAAGCCAAAAAACACAGTTCAAAGACACTGAACAAGCATCCGAAACAGGCTCAACATGAATGTGGGACTTATGAGTCTAGGAATTGTTTTTAAACTATAATTAATATGCTAAGGGTGTTAATGGGAAAAGTAAACAACAGGCAAGAACAGATAATATAAGCGGAGAGACGGATATTCTAAGAAAGAAGCAAAAAGGAAATGCAAGAGATCAAAAACACCATAACATTAAAGAAGAGTGCCTTTGATGGGCTCTTAGTAGACTAGACACAGGTAAGGAAAGAATCTTTGAACTTGAGGCTATCTCAACGGAAACTGCCAAAACTGAAAAGCAAATAGAAAAAAGACTGAACAAACAATATCCAAGAAATGTGGGACAACTACAAAAGGTATAATATAAATGTAATGGGAATACCAAAAAAAGAAGAAAGAGAGAAAGGAACACAAGCAATATTTGAAGCCATAATCACTGAGAATTTCCCACAAATTAATGTCAGATGCCAAGCCACAGGTCCAGGAAGCTCAGAGAACACAAGCGTGGATAAATGTCAAAAAACGACACTTAGGCAAAACTAAGTGTATTCAAATGGCAGAAACTCAAAAATAAAGAAAAAGATCTTGAAAAAAACCACCTGAAAGACCAAGCGTGGTGGCCCACACCTGTAATCCCTGCACTTTGGGAAGCCAAAGCAAAAGGATCGCTTGAAGCCAGGAGTTTGAGACCAGCCTGGGCAACACAGCAAGACCCCATCTCTATTTAAAGAAAAAAAAAAACCTTACCTGTAGAGTATCAAAGATAATAAATACATCTGACTTCTCCTCAGAAGCCATGCAAGCAAAAAGAATGAAATGAAATATTTAAGATGCTGAGAGAAAAAAGCCACCAACCTAGAATTCTGTACCCTGATGATACCCTCCAAAAGTGAAGGAGAATTAAAGCCTTTCTTAGACAAATGAAAACTGAGGGAATTTTTTGCCAGTAGACCTGCCTTGCAAAAAATGCTGAAAAGGCAGAGAGAAGGAATATGATATAGGTCAGAAACTTGGATCTATTAATACACAAAGAAAAGCATCAAAGAAGGAATAAGTTAAAGTAAAAACTTTTCTTTTTCTTACTCTTAGTTGATGTAACAGATTAACTATTTCTTCAAAATAATAGCAACAATGTATTCAATTATGTATGTATGCATGCTTATATGTAAGTGAAATGAATGCCAGTGATACAACAGATGGGAGGGAAAAATTAGGAGTATTTTGTTATAAGGTATTTGCATTACCTGTGTAGTATAGCATTATTTGAAAGTAAATGTGGATTAGTTGTAAGTTACACTGCAAACTCTAGGGTAATCACTAAAAAAAGTAAAAAGAATATAACTGATATCCTTTAAAAAGGAGAGAAAATGGAATAACATAAAATGCTCAATTAAATACATAAAGGTGGAAAAGGTACAGAAGACAAAAACAGGAAGAACAAGGGCAACAAGTAGAAAACAGTAACAAATATGGCAGATATTACTCTAACTACATCAGTAATCAGCTTAAACATCAATAGTCTAAATACACCAACTAAAAGACAGAGATGGTTAGAATGGATCAAAAACTAAGACCCAAAAATACATTGTCTACAAGAAACCTAATTTAAATACAAAGACACATACAGATTAAAAAATAAGTGAAGGGTCAAAATGTCACTATTTACCCCATAAATATGCACAATTATTATGTGTCAATTTTAAAAATTAATTTTTAAATTTTTAAATGAAATCATAACAGGATACATGAACAAAAGTAAATAGATGGAGAAAGATATACCAAGTTAACGCTAATAAAAAAAAGAGCAGGAGTAACTATATTAATTTTCAGGCAGAACAGACTTCAGAGCAATCAAAGATAAAAAGAGAAATTACATAATGATAAAGAAATCAATATTCCAAAAGACAGAACAATCCTTAATATGTATGCTCGCTCCTAACAACAGAGTACCAAAATATATGAGGCAAAAACTGATAGAACTACAGGAGAAATGGATGAATTCATTATTATAGCTGGAGACTTTAACCCCTCTATCAGAGATGGAAACATCCAGCAGAGAGAAAATCAATAACAACATAGCTGAACTCAACAACACCATTAATCAGGTGGATATAATGGATATCTTATATATAATGGATAGACTGTTTAATTCAACAACAGAATACACATTCCTCTCAAGTAACATGGAATTCATTCACCAAAACACACCACATTCTGGGTCATAAAACACACCATAACAAATTTAAAAGAGTAGAAATCATACAATGTCTGCCTTCAACAACCAACATGGAATCAAACCAGACATCATTAACAGAAAAACAGCTATAAAATCCCAAAATCCTTAGAAATGAAACAACACACTTGTTAAAAAAAATAGATGAGTCAAAGAAGAATATAAAGAAAAATTTTTAAATATTTGTAACTAAATGAAAATGAAAATACAACCTATCTAAATTCGTGGAATGCAGCAGAAAGCAGTGCTTAGCGGGAAATTCATAGCAGGAAGTACATACATTTAAAAAGAAAATCTAAAATCAATCATCTAAGCTTCCACCTTAGGGAACAAAGTGTTTGTTAAAAAGCATATTAAATCCAAAGTAAGCACAGGAAAAATAATAATAAAGATTAGAGAAGAAGTCAATAGAGAAAATCAACAAAGCCAAAGCTGGTTCTTTGAAAAGATCAATAAAATCAGTAAGTATCCAGCCAGGCTAAGAAAAAAAAGGGAGAAAACACAAAGTATTAATATCAGAAATGAAAATCGAAATAGACCTATTTCTCTTACAGAAATTGAATCAATAACTGGTAACTTTCCAAAACAGAAAGCACCAGGCCCAGATGCATTCACTGGTGAATTCCACCAAACATTTAAGAAATAAATTATGTCAATTCTCCACAAAATTTTCCTGAAGATAGAATCAGAGGAAATACTTTCTAACTCAGTCTATGAGGCCAGGATTTCCCTAATACCAAAACCAGACAAAGACTTGACAAGAAAAGGAAACCACTAACTATTATCCTCTACAAAACAGTAACAAATCCAATCCAACAATGTATTAAAAACTATATAAACCACAACCAAATGGAATTTATCCCAGGTATGCAAGGCTGGTTCAACATTCAAAAATCAATTAATATAACTCATCACATCAAGTTACAGAAGAATAATTACATAATCATGTCATTGATATAGAAAAAGCATTTGACAAAATCCAACACTCCTTCATTATAAAAACTCTCAGTAAACTAGGAATAGAGGAAACTTCCCCAACATGATAAAGAGTATCTACGAAAAACAACATACAGCTAACATCATACTTAATGGTGAGAAACTCAAAGCTTTCCTACTAAGATCAGGAACAAGGAAAGGATGTCCCCTCTCACTACTCCTTTTCAACATTGGACTAGAAGTCTTAGCTAATGAAATAAGACAGGAAAAGGAAATAAAAGGTACACTGATTGGGAACGAAGAAACAAAACTTTGTTCACAGATGACAAGACTGTTTATATAGAAAATCCAAAAGAACTAACAAACTCCTGAAATTAGTAAGTGATTATAGCAAGGTGGCAGGATACAAGATTAATACACAAAAGTCAATCACACGAGATAATACTATACACCCATCAAAACTGCCAAAATCCAAAACTGACAACACCAAATGTGACGAGGATGTGAAACAACAGGAACTCTCATTCATTGCTGGTAGGAATGCAAAATGGTAAAACCACTTTGAAGAAAGGTCTACCAGTGTCTTACAAAATTAAACATAATCTTACCATAGGACTCAGCAATCATGCTCCTTAGTATTTATCCATATGAATTGAAAATTACACCCACAAAAAAACCTGTACTCAGATGTTGTAACAGCCTTGCTCGTAACTGATAAAACTTAGAAGCAATCAAGATGTCCTTCAGTAGGTGAGTAGATAAACCATAGCGTATCCAGACAATGGGATATTATTCATCACTAAAAAGAAATGAGCTATCAAGCTATGGAAAGACATAGAGAAAACTTAAATGCATATTAGTAGGTGAAAGAAGCCTATCTGAAAAGTCTACACACTGTATAATTCCAACTATATGGCATTCTGGAAAAAGTAAAACTATGGAGACAGTAAAAAAGATTAATGATTGTCATGGGTTGGGGAGAGGAAGGGATAAATAGGAGGAGCCCAGTAGACTTTTTGGGCAGAGGAACTATTCCATAGGATACAACAATGACAGACGCATGTCATTATACATTTGTCCAAATCCATAGAATATTCAACACCAAGGGTGAATTCTAATGTTAACTATGAACTTTTAGATGATGATCATGTGTCAAAGTAGGTCCACTGAATACAACATGCCACTCTAGTGCAGGACACCGATAGTCATGAAGATTGTGCATGTGTGGGGACAGGGGCTATAGGGGAACTCTCTGTACTTTCTGCTCACTTTTTCTATGAACCTTAAAACTGCTATAAAAAATAAACTTAATAAAAATATATAAAGGATAATGACGTCTGCAACTTACTCTCAAATGGTTCAGAAAATATGCATATATGTTCAGAAAATATGCATATATACAATATAAAAAACGATGGCCAGGTGCAGTGGCTCACACCTGTAATCTCAGCACTTTAGGAGTCCGAGGTGGGAAGATCGCTTGAGGTCAGAAGTTCAAGACCATCCTGGACAACAAAGTGAAACCCCATCTCTGTATTTTACTAAAAAATAATAGGCTGGGCGCGGTGGCTCATGCCTGTAATCCCAACACTTTGGGAGGCCGAGGCAGGAGAATCACGAGGTCAGGAGATCAAGACCATCCTGGCTAACACGGTGAAACCCTGTCTCTACTAAAAATACAAAAAAATTAGCCGGGCACGGTGATGGGCGCCTGTAGTCCCAGCTACTCAGGAAGCTGAGGCAGGAGAATGGCATGAACCCAGGAGGCAGAGCTTGCAGTGAGCTGAGATCGCACCACCGCACTCCAGCCTGGCGAGAGAGTGAGACTCCGTCTCAAAAATAATAATAAGATAAATAAAAATTAAAAAAAGAAAAAATGGGAAAGCAAAGGGACAAAATATAAATTAGCAAATCTTAATGAAAAATATATGAAGATATATTTTTCTATTCTCGCAACTTTTCTGCATGTTTGACATTTTTTCAAAGCAATTAAAAATTAACAACAAAAAATGTAAAACTCTCCAACAGCTTCCCATCTCACTCAGAGTAAATGACAAAGTCCTTACAATTAACTCTAAGACTGCTCTACTCCATTACCATAGGATTCCTTGTTATTCCTTGCCAAGTGTATTTCCTCTCAGGAATTTGTTATAACTGTTTTCTTGGGACACTCCTCCACAAAATGTCCACATGGCTCCTTCCCTCACATCCTTCACGTCTTATTTAACCAGAAGAGAAAGGATGGTGTAGGTTCCAAACCCGGAAGCCAGTGGAGAATATTGGAAAGTCACTGAGAGAATGGAAACAAGGGCTGAATAGCAAAAGAAAATGATAGTTTAATTCAGCTTTTAGAGCTACGGAAGTATATGACAATCAATCCCACCCTTTTTATCCGTTTGTTCTTCTTATTAGCATGAAAAGAAATAAACATCAGAGAGCACAGTGTTTTCATTTGTCAATTTACCTATTTCGAGCAGGAGATTTCCCAGCATCCTCTTGCACAGATACAAGTCTTGTTGAAAGAGGAGTATTTGAGGAATCTGGATGAATCAAACTATAAAGAAAATTGGAAAATACTGAAATAATTCAGGACAGTAAAAGGGAATTTCAATGAGGCTCTTTAACATTAAAAGCAGATTTAATCTTTTTCCTTGCAATAATGAGATTATGGGTCATTTTTGTTCTTCCTTTAATTAGGGTGTAAATGGTATGAATGATAGTTTTTACAGTGCATGGCTTTTAAGAATACAAAATGCCGAAATGACAATTTTTAAAAGTTTTTAAGTATATGGAATGTAAATAAAGTTAGTTGGATGGGTGCCTTTGAAACTTCTAACATTATTAATACAAGATGAAAGTGATTTTGGAGGGAAATCTGAGTTCAAATATTTTATTCTCAGTCCCCATAACCCACTAGAATAGCACCACAGAGTCAGACAAACCTAGGTCCAAGTGCAGGCTCGACCTCTTACTAGCTGCATGACCTTGGGTTCATTACTTAATCTCGCTAAACCTCAGCATCCACATCTGTCAAAAGGAGAAAAATAGTGCCTACCACAGAGATACACTGACTAAAAGAGAATGAACATTAAGCAATTAGCACAGAACCTAAAATTTAACTATCATTCTACCTTTGACATCTATCGTACATCTCTCGGGAAGCCTTCTAACCCGATTTGTTTTGTTAAATCACATCTGCCCATTACAACAGGGCCAGTCACAACTAAAAAGCATTACTAACTAAAGTAAGCAAAAACTAAAAAATCTCTATACTTCATATTGCTTAATTAAACATAGAATCAATTTTTTAAATTTATAAAATATATGTAAGGTATAAAAAATCACAATGCCATAAACACCAAAGTATTCATGAAGCAATGTAAGAAAAGGCTGGGCATGGTGACTCATGCCTATAATGCCAGCACTTTGGGAGGCGGGCAAATCACTGGAGCCTAGGAATTCGAGACCAGCCTGGCCAACATGGCAAAACCCATCTCTACTGAATATACAAAACTTAGCCGGGCATGGTGGCACACACCTGTAATCCCAGCTATTTGGGAGGCTGAGACACAAGAATCGCTTGAACCTGGGAGGCGGAGGTTGCAGTGAGCCAAGATCGTGCCACTGCACTCCAGCCTGGGTGACAGAGCAAGACTCCATCTCAAAATAAATAAATAAATAAAAACTAATGTAAGAAAAAGAAACTTCGGCCAGGTGCGGTGGCTCACACCTGTAATCCCAGCCCTTTGGGAGGCCAAGGCAGGTAGGTCACCTGAGGTCAGGAGTTCAAAACCAGCCTGGCCAACATGATGAAACCCCATCTCTACTAAAAATAGAAAAATCAGCCAGGCATGGTGGTGGACACCTGTAATCCCAGCTACTCAGGAGGTTGAGGCAGGAGAATCACTTGAACCCAGGAAAAGAAGGTTGCAGTGAGCCGAGATCATGCCATTGCACTCCAACCTGGGCAACAAGAGCAAAAAAAACTCCGTCTCAAAAAAAAAAAAAAAAAAAAAAAGAAAAAGAAAAAGTACACTACCACTGACTGTGAAATTCCCCTACCCAGTCCTAATCCCTTCCTGTCCCTCAGTGAAACCACTGTTATAACTTTCATATCTATCGTCTTTAAGTTTTACCACATTTCAGTCCCTAGACAGTGTACTAGTTTTGTGTATTTTTAAATTTTATATAAATTAAATTTTACTGGTTACATGATTAGATGATTTTCTTTTCTACTCCACTTTATGTCCCTGAGATTCATATGTATTGAATGTAGCTGTAATTAATTCATTTTTTACTTCTATTTAAATTCATTACATACTAATTTCTCAATTCCTTAAGGGTTAACTGAGAAATTAACTTATCAGAGAGATGTTACTTAAAACTATAAGCTCTTTGTAATGGCCAGATTTGGTATTATGCTTAACAAAATAATTCAGCTAAACAAAATAATCAGAGGCCAGGTGCAGTGAGTGGCTCATGCCTGTAATCTCAGCACTTTAGGAAGCTGAGGTGGGAGGATCACTTGAAGCCAGGAGTTCAAGACAGCCTGGTCAACATGGCAAGACCCCGCCTCTTAAAAAAAAAAAAAAATTAGCCAAGCACAGTGGTGTGCGCCTGTTGTCCTAGCTACTCAGGAGGCTGAGGCGGAGGGGATCTGAGGCTGCCCTGAGCTACGATCACGCCACTACACTTCAGCCTGGGTGACAGAGCAAGGTTGTCTCAAAAATAATAACTAATAATTTTTAAAAATCAGAAACTGATGAAACTAAGATTCTAATTCAAACAATTCCGGGTAACTTCCAAGAGTTAGCACCCTCTACTACCAAGCAGGGCAGTATACTTACAAAAAAACATGACGTAGCAGTGCAGTATACTTACAGAAAAACATGACATATACCTTCAGAAGGAAAAAAAATCTAATTTCATTTGGAAATATGAATACATATTGTATGGGCATTCTTCTTCTCACAGAAGGCTACATTAGAAATTAATAATCTCAATGACTTCTGTTGCCTATTCAACAAATATTATCAAGATTATATACATGCCATGCACTGTTCTTGGTGCCTGGGGTAGAACAGTGACAAGAAAGGTGTAAAGTCTCCTCTCATGGAGCTTACATTCTAATTAGCCAATATCATCACTATCCATAAACATCTGCAAACATTCTGGAGGCAAGCCAAAGAAAAAGGAGAACACAGTGAACTGACGGGAAATAATTCAAAGAGGGTAAGTGTTAACTGAAAGCACTCAAAGGTCAGACAACTATCGATATTTCTCAACTTTAAATAAAATTATATTTAAGGGACAATACCTTTGCCAGGCCAAATCATCCTCTAAAAATATGTTACGGCTGGCTTTCCTACTCCCAACAGGTGTTCGGGGTTCACTTGGATCAAGCACAGACACAGAGCAAGCAGAATCTGAAAGAGCATTCAAGTCTTCCCCAATAGAATTACTGTCTGTGGAATGAGCATAACTTAAGGCTATTTTTCTACAATATGTGCAAGCTCGGAGGTCTCCTAGGAGAAAAAAACAAAAACAAAAACAAGGAAAATGAAGGAAAAGATAGCAGTAACATATTGCTTAACGTAACTTTTTTTAACTCCTTGGGTCAACAGTTCATCTAATAACAGGGAAATCTCTTCAAGTACAGACTCTCAAAAAAAGACATTTTAAAAAGTGAAATAATTTTGTTAGCTCTATTATATATATTTAAGGGCCATTTTGAATTCTGGCACTAAAAATAAAAAGTTAAAAGTTAAAAGAAAAAAAAAGAGCCATCATTATGATAAATTCATCCAGGTGTCCAAACTACCACAAACATTCATAGTGAGTTTAAAATGTAACATACCAGGCCGGACATGGTAGCTCACACCTGTAACCCCAACACTTTGGGAGGCTGAGGCGGCAGATCACCTGAGGTCAGGAGTTCAAGACTAGCCTCGCCAACATGGTAAAACCCCATCTCTACTAAAAATACAAAAATTAGCCGGGCATGGTAACGCATACCTGTAATCCCAGCTACTCAGGAGGGTGAGGCAGGAGAACTGCTTGAACCCGGGAGGCGGAGGTTGCAGTGAGCCAAGACTGTGCCATTGCACTCTAGCCTGGGCAACAAGAACGAAACTCCGTCTCAAAATAAATAAATAAATAAATAAATAAATAAATAAAATAAAATAAAATAAAACTAAATAAAATGTATATCCCAATGATACTAGAAAATTTTGCTTAAAAGAGTATTTTTTTCCAGGTTGTAAAAGTGAAATAAGGGATCTAGAACAGGCACAGTGGCTCACACCTGTAATCCCAGCACTTTGGGGGGCCAAGGCAGGAGGACTGCTTGAGGGCGGGAGGACTGCTTGAGGGCAGGAGCTCAAGAACAACCTGGCCAACATACCGAGACCCTGTCTCTATACAAATATAAATATATATAAAATAAAATTTTAAAAAAGAAATCTAACAGAGACATGAGTTTCAAGGAATAACATTTTTTAATAGAATAAATAAACCAACACAAATGGAAACAACATATTTTCCACAGGCAAATTAATTAAGGGGGAAAATATTAAGGTCTTTATTGTGAAGCCCTGAAGAGTACCCTCCAAAGAATTTCAAAAGCAAACTAACAGAAAATGGGCTTACATGCAGTATAATATATGAGAGTAAAAACTATAAAAGAATTCTTATAAAAAAAGTTAGGGCCGGGCACGGTGGCTCACGCCTGTAATCCCAGCACTTTGGGAGACTGAGACGGATAAATCACCTGAGGTCAGTAGTCCAAGACCAGCCTGGCCAACATGGTGAAACCCTGTCTCTACTAAAAATACAAAAATTAGCCAGGCATGGCGGCGGGTGCCTGTAATCCCAGCTACTCGGGAGGCTGTAGTGGGAGAATCACTTGAATCTGGGAGGCAGATGTTGCAGTGAGCCGAGACTGTGCCACTGCACTCCAGCCTGGGCAATAAAAGCGAAACTGTCTGGGGGGGAAAAAAAGGATAGAAATGAAATATTCTTGAGAGGACAAACAAGGTTAATATTTCTAAATATGTATTTTTTGAGGGTGCAGTCCTGTCCAAATAGAAGTTTTCATTTCTACCCTATTTTTCTATAACATTGTTTTGAGTGATTCTATAACATCTTAGGTATTAAAAAAGGAGGTAAAATAATTAAACCTTACTAATAACATGTTGTTTTAATAATTCTACCTAAAATTTTCCCACTAATATTAGAAAACTGAAGTGATACAAAATAAAAGACTTCTAAAAGTTAACTGTATTATGTTTTTACCATAATCACTACCAAAATGGCCTTTTACTTTTTCATTTTAAGACTACTATTACATAGTACTCAGTTTTATTAAATTATGCATGTAGGCCACACATGGTGGCACACACCCATAATCCCAACACTTTGGGAGGCCAAGGCAGGCGGACTGCTTGAGCACAGGAGTTTGAGACCAGCCTAGGCTACATGGTGAGACCCCACATCAATAAAAAATACAAAAACTAGCCAGGGCATGGTGGCATGCACCCTGTAGTCCAAGCTACTTGGGAGGCTGAGAGGTGGGAAGATTGCTTGAGCCCAGGAGGCTGAGGCTGCAGTGAGGTGAGCTGTGATCGTGCCACTGCACTCCAGCCTGGGCGACAGAGCAAGACTCGGTCTCCAAAAAAAAACAAAAGAAGTGAAATTACTCCCTGCAGAAAGACTTTCAATTTACTACAACAAAGACTTCATTTGTTTCTTACACTATAAAGGAAATCTCCCTTAACCAGTCAGCTATTAGAACTAAAACTGTCAAATCAATAAACAGAGCCAAGCCTAATCAGAAAAGTTTTCATTTCATGAAGAAATTTCATCAGCAAGAGCCTATTAAGCGCATGCCTATATGGTGTGATGGGAATACAAAGATTGATGAGATACAGCCCTGCCATCAAAAAACTCATAGTCCACTGGAGGCAACACACATATAACCAAAAAGCTGCACGACAGATGCAGATACTATTGCTATTACCATCAATAACAATAGTTTACTGTTCATTGATCCCTTTCCATGTACTAGACATTTTTCTAGGTATTTATATTTATTCAGGGTCACAATGTATAACTGTGCCTAGCATATATTATCCCAGGGGTCCCCAATCCCAGGGCCATGTACTACTCCCCATCCGTAGCCTGTTAGGAATCGAGCTGCACAGCAGGAGGTGAGTGGCGATCAAGCAGCACACAAGCCATACACAAATGGGCATTACCTCCTGAGCTCCACCTCCTGTCAGATCAGCGGTGGCATTAGACTCTTCTAGAAGCGTGAACCCTATGGTGAACTGCGCATGTGAGGGATCTAGATTGCACGTTCCTTACGAGAATCTAATGCCTGATTATCTAAGGTGGAATAGTTTCATCCCAAAACCATCCCCTGTCCCCCACACGCCAGTCCATGGAAAAACTGTCTTCCACAAAACCAGTCCCTGGTGCCAAAAAGGTTGGGGACCACTATATTATCCCATTTGTGATTAACCTTATGTGTCAACTTGGCTAGATTAGTTATTTGGTCAAGCTGAGATGCTGTGAAGGTTATTTTTTTTTGGATGTGATTAATATTTACAATCAGCTGACTTTAAGTAAAGCAGATTGTCCTCTAGAATGTGAGTGGGTCTCATCTAATCAGTTGAAGTCCTTAAGGACAAAGACTAAAGTTTTCTGAAGAAAAAGAAATTCTGTCTCAACACTGCAAGACAGAAATCCTGTAGGAGTTTCCAGCCTACTGGCCTGCCCTGAGAATTTCAGACTTGCCAGCCCTCAAAATAACTTGACCAATTGTTAAACACAAAATTCTCTCTATATAAATGTGTGTTTGTGTATCCTACTGGTTCTGTTTCTCTGGAGAACCTTAATACATATTTTGGTACCAACAATGGCTTTAGAGCAACAGAATCTTAAGGGTAAGTTTTCTGAATTGGTTCTTACATTTCTGGAATTGGTTCTCTAAGCTGATTAGATTTAAAGGCACTAATGACTCTATTTCCAGTAGTAAAGAGAACACTGATAGTCCATTGTGTAATGTGGCAACAAAGACATACAAAATATCACCTATAGATACTCCTAATCAAATATTAATACTTATAAAAGGCAAAGTTCTGAGTGACCAAGTATTTAATATCTTAGAATGGTTTTGTCAAGCTAACAACTATAATGACATGGGCTGGTTCCTCCTAATTGCATTAGACAAAAGTAAAAAAAGAAATGGATTACCTTAGGGATTCAAATTCCCAGCTCAAGAACTGTATAAATTATCTGAAAGTTTCTAGGTCTTCCTTGAAAGAAATCCTTATCTCCTGCAGGTTCAGTGCTAAGATTGTTAAAAATCAAAACAACACTCTCATCCTGCAAGTGGCTGAATTGAAACACAAACTGAATCACCAACCTTGAAGTTTGTCTGCTATTAAAGTGAGGGTGTTGTTGGGAAGGAATGGAAATATATTAGAAGGTCCTGATGAAGCTGGGGATGTTAAACACCAAAATTCTGAGTGTTCTTTGCCAGCAGCAGCAGTCTTTCCACCTCATTTGAGGAGATTAACCTGGCTTTGATCAGACAGTCTGTAATGACCTCCCTGAGTTAGCTGCCTTGCAAGACACTGCTAATTTTACTCAGGATCTACTCCTACTACTCCTCTTTGCTACCAGACCTATAAAGAAACTCAAGCTCAGGTAGGCCCTGAAAGGTGAGATACAAACTGTGACCCATGAGAAGGTGCACTACACTCCAGAAGAACTACATGATTTTTCCAATTTATACAGATAAAAACCAAGGAAATACATGTGGGAATGGATAATGAAGGTATGAGATAACAGTGGAAAGAACATAAAGTTGGATCAAGCTGAATTTACTGACATGGGCCCACTAAGCAGATTCTATATTTATTGTTAACAGCTCAAGGGGTTAAAAGGGTCTCCAACAGTCTGTTTAGATGACTGGCTGAAACACAGACCAAAAGGTGGCTTACACTAAATGGGGTTGAAATGTCAGAAATGCCCTATTATATTATAGAGGAAGGCATCCAAAGGTTAGGGGAGATTGAAATGTTAAAAGTAGTTTTACCATGTAAGACTTGCTGACTCACCCAAGAAGGATATACCTTTCAACCACGACTATGAGAAATAAATTTGTGAGGGGAGGCCCTGCATCCTTAAAGAGCTTTGTGGTTGCTCTTCTTTGCAGATCAGAAATTACAGCAGGAACTACTGCTACTGGGTCAGGAAACCTAAATGCAATGGGGATCACTGGATCCCAGGGTGGCAGGGGCCAACAGGCAGCACTTTAGTCGCCAAAGACAAGGTGGGCATGGTTACTATAATAGACATCAGAATCAAAGCAATAATCAGAATAGCCTAAGAGATTTATGGCATTGGCTAGTTGATCATAATGTCTCCACAAGTGAAGCAGATGGGCAGTCAACAAAATTCTTACTTGATTTGTATAAGGGAAACAACTCTATATCAAGTAGCTGTAAGTCCAACTTGAATCATGAAAACAGAGTCATATGATCCTTCACTCAATTCCCAGACTTGAGCCATTTACAGATGATACAGAACTCCTTGAATGAAGAGGGGATTGGTCATTCTGAAGAAGAACCCCACTACACTGCCAGAAATGTACACCATTAATCTTTCTACCAGCCATCCCCAAAGAGACCTATGCTTTTACCAAAGCAACCGGACACTAAGGAGAAGGAAATGATCAAATTTTTCAGGGGTTACTAGACACTTACTCTCAACTGACACTAATTCCAGGAGACCCAAAACATCACTCTGGTCTGCCTGTCAGAGTAGGGACTTATAGAGGTCAGGTGATCAGTGAAGCTTTAACTCAGGTCCATCTCACTGTGAGTTTAGTGAGTCCCCAAACTCACTCTATGGTTATTTCCCCAGTTCTAGAACATACAGTTAGAACAGACAACCAGCAGAATCCCTATATTTGTTCGCTGATCTGTATTTTGGTACTTCTGGCCTCCAGAACTATGAGACATACATTTCTGTTGTTCCAAGCCACTCAGCCTGTGGTACTGTGTTATGGCAGCCCTAGGAAGCTAACATACCAACCATATTAACAAGAAAGGTTTTATCCTGAGGGTAATGGGAGCTCTGAAACAGTATTATGCAGGAAAATACCCTGACATGATCAAATTAGCATTTTACAAAGAATGCTGACTAGGATATGAAATATGAATTAGAGGTAGGAAGAAACTAAAAGTAAAAAAAAAAAGTCTTTTAAAAGCTGTAATCTTGGTCACTGTAGCCTTAGATTACAATTTGAAGTCAGGAAATGTGATGCCTCCTGCCTTGTTCTTTTTGCTTAGGATTGTTTTAGCTATTCAGGCTCTTTTTCGGTTCTATATGAATTTTAGAATAGTTTTTTCTAATTCTATGAAAAACGACATTGGTATTTTCATAGGAATAGGCTACAGTAACAAAAACAGCATGGTACTGGTACAACCACAGGTACATAAGCCAATGGAACAGAACAAAGAAACCAGAAATAAAATCACACACTTACAGACATTTGATCTTCAACAAAGTCAACAAAAATGAACAACAGGGAAAGGACTCTCTATTCAATAAATGGCACTGGGATAGCTGGCTAGCCATATGCAGAAGAATAAAACTGGCCCCTATGTTTCGCCATATACGAAAATTAATTCAAGATGGATTAAAGATCTAAATGTAAGACCTCAAACTATGAAAGTCCTAGAAGAAAACCTATGAAGCACGATTCTGGACATCAGCCTTGGGAAACAATTTATGACTAAGTCCTCAAAAGCAATTGCAACAAAAACAAAAATTGACATGTGGGACCTAATTAAACTAAAGTGCTTCTGCACGGCAAAAGAAACTATCAACAGAGTAAACAGACAAGCCACAGAATAGGAGAAAATACTTGCAAACTATGCATCTGACAAAGATCTAATATCCAGAATATATAAGAAACGTAATTCAACAAGTAAAAAACAAATGACCCCATTAAAAATTGGGCAAAAGACATGAACAGACACTTCTCAAAAAAAGACCTACAAGTGGCCAACAAACATGAAAAAATGTTCCACATCACTAATCATTAGTGAAATGCAAATCAAAACCACAATAAGATACCGTCTCACACCAGTCAGAATGGCTGTTATTAAAAAGCCAAAAAACGAATGCTCGTAAAGCTGCAGAGAAAAGAGAATGCTTATACACTGCTGATGGGAATGTAAGTTAGTTCAGCCATTGTGGAAGACAGTTTGAAGATTTCTCAAAGAGCTTAAAACAGAACTGCTACCATTTGACTCAGGAATCCCACTACTGGGTATATATCCAAAGGAAAATAAATCATTCTATCAAAAAGACACATGTACTCGTATGTTCATTGTAACACTTTTTATAATAGCAAATACAGAATCAACCTGGGTGCCACCAATGGTGAAATGGATAAAGAAAATGTGGTACATATACACCATGGAATACTACACAGCCATAAAAAAAGCAAATTTATGTCCTTTGCAGCAATATGGATGCAGCTGGAGGCCATTATCCTAAGTAAATTAACACAGAACAGAAAACCAAATGCCGCAAGCTCCCACTTACAAGTGGGAGCTAAACACTGAACACATAAGGACATAAAGATGGCAACAACAGACAAGGGGACTACTAGAGCAGGGAGGGAGGAAGAGGAGCAAGGTTTGAAAAACTAACTACTGGATACCATACTCACTACCTGGGTGACAGGATCAGTCATATGCAAAATCTCAGCATCACTAAATATACCCATGTAACAAACATGAATCTAAAATAAAAGTTGAAATTATTACCAAAAAAAAAAAGAAATACAAATAATTTTCAAACAAAAAAGCTGTTGTAAAAGCTAATGGGATTCTGGGTGACAGATAATGGGATTCTGAACTCTGTAGTAGTTTAGGTGGAAAAAAATGAGCAGATAGAAAGATCTTCACAATAACAAAAATAACATGAGAGATGTTAGGAGTTTTCTTTTTCAGGTAATTTCTGCCTGCCTTCCACTCCCAAATCACTGTATAAATCAACACATCATTGTTCAGTTTTTTCTGTTTCAACAAATAACTGAAATTTTCTGTACTGCTGAAATTTGACTATGTTCCTTATGCAAGAATCTGAGTAAGACACAATTCACTGCCAAAGCACAGCGTCATGTAATTACGTCAAGGAAGACCTGTACTTTGTAAAATGAAAACTCTCATAGTGATTTAAATTAGTAATCTACTCTAACGACCTTGTCTAATAAATTTTAATGTTCCTATAGTTTTTTGCTAGCATCTACAATAAATACACTTTTACTCTAGTTATTTATAAGTCTCATCTACTGTATTATTCAATAGGAAAGTTCTTAAAAGCAAAGCTGTGTCTCCCTCACCTTTGTGTCCCCATGTCTTACACATAAAACCCAAAATGAAAATTGGCTTAACACTATCCTGTATTATAAGTGTTTTATAGTTATGACCTTTAAAAATTGTAAACTGGCAATAAAATGCATTTACCTGTATAGCCCATAAATTTTCCAGGGATTTCTTGATTACAGCAACGACTGCAGAAAATCTGCCCACATAGTCGACAATGGTGTCTGCGCCTAAAGGTTGTAAATTTCTCACTACAGTCATAGCACTCTTTACATTGGCTATCTGGCATCCAGTATTGTTTCAGGTCACTATCCTATAACAATAAAAATGTGTGAAGGCTTCTTGAAAATACTGATTATTAATATGCAATGGCAAATGAAATCCTCAAAGGTTTCTTTTGCAGAAAACAAACTAATTCAAAAATTCATATGGGAATACAAAAGGTCAAAATAACCAAGACAATCTTGAAGAAGAACAAATTGAAGGACTTAATATTACCAGCCATCAAGACTTATTCTAATGCTACAATAATTTTAGACAGGGTACTGGTACAAGGATAGAAAAAAATAAAGGCATGGAACAGAAAAAGAGAGCCCTGACACACCCTCACACATATATGGACTTATGGTGGAATTTATAATGCAATCAGTGAAAGATGGTCTTTTCAAAAACAATGGTACTATACCTAACTGGACATCCATGAGGAAAAATGGAAGCCTGACCCCTATACTTGACAGAAATAATAAAGCTTCTTGAAGAAACCATAGGAGAATATCTACTGCCCTGAACTAGATAAACACTTCTTAAACAGAACACAAAAAGCACTAAGGATAATGGGAAAAAAACTGATAAATTAGACTACAATAAAATTAAGAACTTATGTATAAAAATAGGGTGCTCACAGCCGGAGGAAGTGCTAATTAAACTTTCTTTCAGTGGCATTAAGCCATTTTCATTAGGTATGGCATGATCCCCATAAGCGCTTAATAAGTAATCTTCCAAAGCCTCTAGACAGTACCTGGCTTTTCCCCTCCATGATTTCCTTGAGGCGTTTTAATACTGTGCTGAGGCTTCGAAGCTGAACAGCTGTACGAGGGTCATGACCTCCAAAGGTAGGTTCTGCTTTCCTTCTTGTGTCTGAGTTGGATTAAAAAAAAAGCAACCTTGTTAACAGTCCCTAGTATCTATATACAACAAGGTATATATGTGATGGAAACTGCCTCTTATTGTTGGCATATAATTATGTTCTCCCACCCAGTTATATGAATTGAGAGTTAAAACAAGTCTTTATAAGGGTAAGAAGCTACTGAAAGTATTTCTTCTCATGTAAAATGCTGTTTTACAAGCAAGTCAAGGCTGCCTAAGACAAGCATTGTCTGAGACCATTGATGGTTCTCAGGCCTGGAACGGGAACATCACTTAAATGGTCCAAAATTCATTAATGACTTCTTAAGCCCTTTGGTCCAACCTATAATAAATGCGTGCTAGAAATTTAGCAGAAGAAAAAGCAATCAAGGAGGGTTAACTTAGCTTGGTCTCTAAAGTCAAACAGGTAAGCAATAAGACCAAACTGTTCAGTTCTGTCTGTATCTGTAGACCATATATCCAAAGTCTCATGCAGAAGATGATCAGAAAGAAGTTTAATAGCCCAGCCTTCAAAGATTCTGACAGACTTCACAACATCCAGGATGGCAAATTTTGCCATGGTAAAACCTGACCTATGTCCAAGCAAATTAAAACTACCAGAAAATTGCTAAAACTCCAATCCTATCCTTCCCTGTCACTTCCCCAACCCCGCAGCTCCAAATAGGAAAGGATCATTTATACCTGACATAGCAATACTGAAGCCAAATCTATCACTAATAAGCCCAAATTCCAGCCTCGTGGCCAAAATAGGGTATGCCCACCAAAGTTGTCACTTATTATTTCCTTAATTTAGACCAAAATTACAACTGAAGTTTCTGCCTATTTCTGGCAGTTACAAAACCTAAGGATGAAGCAAAGATGTTTTGATAAAAAGGATGAACATCCTATTAGCTTAAACCCATCAACCTGATAACCTATGGCAAAGTAAACTGGAAAATACCCCATTCTGAATCTTCCTCAAACTCACCATTTGCTAGATAGGTGCTGTTTTGGCTGGGTGGGAAAAAAAAGAATTACAAAGAAATGAGAGGTTGGGATCTAAAGTTTACAAAGAATTTCCCAAGATAATGTAATCACTGAAGTAACTATCAAAATTGTACCTATTTTAGAAAACTTTGGCAACTTTTACCTTTCTATAAAGTTGTATCTTAATTTTAGCACATACCTCAGATGTGTTGCTACTGTATTAGAATAACTAAACTTGAGTCTCTAAACAAAAAACAACTCTCCATGATCTACAAATTGAAAAAGGAGACAGATGAAGCTACTGGAAACATAATGGCTGTGCTTCCATGCATCAGGCAAAAACTTGTGAAATCTCTTGCATTTAGCCAATTAGGAATATAAGAAAGTATTAATAGCATCACCCGCTGAAAAACGATGAGTGAGACCCTTCTTGGAACCAAGAGAATCACAGATGTTGGCTGAAGATGAAAGAAACCCAGAGAGAAAATCTGGTCTAGCTCTGTGCCCTTAGGCAAATAGCCTTAGCTGCTTCTCTTGCAAAATGAACATTAGAAAATTAAATAACTTTCCTAAGGTCGGAAAGCTAGTAAATTATGGAATTACAGCCCTTTTAATAGGGAAAAGAACTTGACTGGCCAAACAACACCAGGCTTCTGAAGCTCAAATGCCTTCAAGATAGAATCAAATAATCAAGTAGACTTGAGAAAGACAGTAAAGAAACTAGACAGTAAAGGCTCCACCTGGAGATATTAAAGTTCAAGTTGATCATAACACCAATGGCAAGGTTTGGCAGGCTGCCAATTTGTAACTCTTAAAATATTACATTCTAGTCTAACTTGATTTTAGAAATAAAAAAATCCTACACTCAATTCAGCATGGGATTTAGTCAAAAGAGCTCCCTCAACAAAAAGTGTTGTTGTGGGTCAGATTCAAGAGCTAAGGAGAGTTTACTGAGGTTGAAAGTCAAAATAGAGATTATCTGGAATAAAAGGAGAGCTCCTTTCTTTCTCCCTCTCCCACTCCCCATCTTCTGATTCTTCCCTCCAAATGGCTGATGTAACCCTGGCTGAGGCTCACTGCCCTAGAAAACCTGTGCAGGAGATGCAGCCAGCTCTGTGCCAGTCCTCGGGTAGAAACTCTTCTTTTGCTTGGTTTCTCTTTGTTCTGGCTGACCAAGTCTAAACTCACAATAAAATATCCTTCTGCCAACCACCACTACCTGGGGGAAGATCAGCCAGACCAGACGAGATCTGGTGTTCTGGGGCATCTAATTCCCAATGCTGCATCCCTTACCCTCTCATGCCACCTCCCACTTCCTTTGTCACCTTGACTTAGGGCAAACCACTCCACCAAGCTGAAAAATCTGACAGAAATAAAACATAAACCACCTCTCTTTTTCTAATCTCTCAATTCTGACACCAATCCCCAGCCCATACTCATCAGAAGAGCATGAAAATGAAGGAGATGACTGTGTAGTAGACCAGAATGGAAAACAGACAGATGAGAGGAGCTCAGCTTATTCAGCCACACTGACAGTTTGCACCCCAACAAGAACAGAAGGCCAAGAGCAAGTGGCAGCCCAGTAATGGAGTTGACAGAGTTCTGCAGCCAGAGGCATGCATATCACATTTCACTAGCACCCCAAGAACAGATGCAGAATTCATTCACAAAGTGGAAACTAACCTGTGTTCTCCTGGGGATGTTGCAAACTGTTCTCTGCTGAAACCCAAGCAAGTAATTAATCAAAAAATAGTCAAGAGATCTGTGCCTTGCCTAAGTTAAAGTTTAATGAGACGTTTAAGAATTTTTTCAGGTGTCAATAAATTCTTTCACTACCGAGGTAAGAGTTTTATTTACTCTAAACAGTACCTGACTATTCCAAATAGTACCTTACTATTCCAAATAGCAGGAAAGTTAAGTCCTGCTATAAACAACCTAGGAAACACAATGACTGTGGAAAAATCTAGCATATAGAAGGGAATGAAATAAGAACACTGTTTTACCTAATGCTGAAGAGCGCCGCTGGAGTTCCTCATTAAGCTGTTTTTTATAAGGTGTGGGTGACCTAACAGACTGTGTCCTTGAAGGGAGCTGAGGGCTGGTCCAACTTCCACTCAAAGGCTGCTGTTCTCCCTGGCCTCCTTCTGCTCTCTCTGTAGCAAGGGAACGCTTGGCATTACTTGAAAAACTAAGACTGAGAGTTCAGCAATGAGAAGGAAGTAGATGAAATTTTCAGGCAACAATGTATACATGTATTATATGCGTAACTGAAAATTATTTTTTTTTCCTTTTTCATTTATCTAATTTTTAATACAAGCAGGTTCTCCCTACATTGCCCAGGCTGGTATTGAACCCCTGGCCTCAAGCAATCCTCCCACTTCAGCCTCCCAAAGTGCTGAAATTACAGGCACAGGCCACTGTGCCCAGCCTAGATTTTACAAAAAGAAAATTCAAAGAAGGAGGCAAAATTACAGGCCAATAATCACACCCTTGGTATATATGATCTTCTATTTGTTTCACTTTTCATTAGAAATTTCTTGAGCATATTGAAACAAAATGCAAGCTTCATATGAAGGCAGGGATTTTTTGGGTCTGTTTATGGGACAGATCCCTTACACTATTAAAACAGTTCCCAGCACAAAGGAGGTACCCAACAAACATTTGCTAAATAGAAATTTTATTGTCTTATGACAACTAAGTGTAACGTAGTATGACAAATGGGATCCTGGAACATAAAAAGAACAACTGGTAAAAACTCAAGAAATCTAAATAAAATACATAATTTAGTTAATAATCTATCAATAATAGTTCATTAATTGTAACAAATGTACCAGACAAATGTAAAATGTTAATATAAGGAAAACTGGGTATGGGAGTATACAGAAATTCTATCTTCCCAATTTTTCTGTAAATCTAAAACTCTTCTAAAAAATAGGTTTTTTTTAAGTATCATTGTCTTAAAAATGTACTAAAGGGTTTTCATAGCACTTTAAACATGATCATAAATAAAATTCAGTTAATATTATTAAAGGTTCTGAGTTAATTAACACTATTAACCTCTCCAAATTCTATACAACAACAAGAATTACCTTCTAACATACTTCAAGTAATACAGACAAATGAAAGACAAAAGATATAGGCCATGTTTTTTTAATTCTTGTCCCAAGTAAAAGACATATTACTTAAAAAGAGCTCATTTTAAAAGTATCTTTCCATTTGATGTCATTACATGTACACCTTAGTCTAACAGTTTTAAGTCAACAAGAAGCCTACTGACAGCTTCCAATTTTTGAAAAATATAAACCTTTCCTCCCATGTACTGTTCCTTTCAGTTTCATTGCTTTAAATATTTTAGTTATTAACCCCCAAAAGAACAAAGTCCATTCTATGAACTAACTTGAAGTATATTAAGAAAAAAAGAATAACAAAAAAAGACGACTACTTTCTCTATTAAAAGAAATCTCCTTTTAACCTTTAGTTTTTTATTTATTTATTTTTTTTTTTTGAGATGGAGTCTCGCTCTGTCGCCCAAGCTGGAGTACAGTCGCCCAATCTCGGCTCACTGCAAGCCCCGCCTCCTGGGTTCACGCCATTCTCCTGCCTCAGCCTCCTGAGTAGCTGGGACTACAGGCTCCCGCCAACACAGCCAGCTAATTTTTCTGTATTTTTAGTACAGACGGGATTTCACCGTGTTAGCCAGGATGGTCTTGATCTCCTGACCTCGTGATCCGCCCGCCTCAGCCTCCCAAAGTGCTGGGACTACAGGTGTGAGACACCACGCCTGGCCTAACATTTAGTTTTTAATCCAGACCTTTAGTTACCAATAATTAATGATATTACAGTGAAAATTCTAGCTTTCTCTTCAGCAGTAAACCCTGAAGACCTACGATTAAAGCTATCAGCTTGTTAATAGTTCACTTTCTTACAGACCCAACATTAAAGCTGAACAGAGTACTAACCACTATATGATCATGGTGAGCACTGGAGACAAAGGAGCATTTCAAAGAATCAGACCTGAATCAAACCTCCTATCTTTAATAAGTCTTACCTTTGTTAAAACGAAAGAGATTTACAAAAGAACTATAAGCTGATTTAAAAGGGGGCTCATCTTGATCAGGAGTCAAAGGTTTAAAGTGTGTGAGATGAGAAGGACTAGTAGGAGATCGAGGCAAATCATTAGCAGAGTCCAGTGTTGGGGACGTCTTATCACCTGTGGCCATTTCATGAGTCTGAAAAACAAAAGAAACAAGCAAAAATCTAAATTCTTCAGGAAGCTCAAAAGTTGATTCCAAACAGCATCGAAATATGCAAAAAATCCTATTCTGTGAAAATTCAGATTATGAAAACAAACAGTAAATAAATCTAGCTTCATATATTCCAAAGGACTGAAAACACTGCTGTCTAAATCATAAGAGCCCCAATCATCTAAAACTATGATCTGATAGCCAACTCAATTTTAAATATTTCTATTCAAATTATAGAAAATATTTAAATTAATAAAAATTTGGAGGTAAAGCATTAATGTGAGCAGGCAGAAAGAAAAATAAGCATTTTCACATCATTTCTATCTCTTTCATTTTAAGATGTTTCAGAAGAAGGGATACACAACAGCTTTTTAAAGTTATGGGGGGAAGCTAGTTATACAACACACATATAAATTCTTCAGTCTTATTTTCCTTATTTCAACTTTTTTTTTTTTTTTTTGGAGATGGAGTCTTGCTCTGTCGCCCAGACTGGAGTGCAGTGGCGTGATCTTGGCTCACCGCAACCTCCGCCTCCCAGGTTCAAGTGATCCTCCTGCCTCAGCCTCCTGAGTAGCTGGGACTATAGGCAGGCAGTCACCACGCCCAGTTAATTTTTTGTATTTTCAGTAGAGATGGGGTTTCACCATGTTGGCCAAGCTGGTCTCGAACTCCTGACTTCAGGTAATCCACCCGCCTCAGCCTCCCAAAGTGCTGGGATTACAAGCATGAGCCACCATGCCTGGCCTCAACTTTTATATTTTAAAAAGTAATATAAAAATCATCATATTTCTAAGACGAGGACATGAAAGTCATCCTCTAATGACATGTCTACAAAACTTTAACAATTACCTCAAGCTACACTTCATGACCTATGACAACTATTCAAATTAACAAGTTGTTCCCCACTATCTTTGCTCCTAAACACATGAACATGGTTTTTCCTCCCTTTAAGCCTCAATTCATAGAGACATTAAGATGAAGATCTTCTTAAAGGGCTTTGTTTCTAAATAACCAAAAAATCATATTTCAACCGAAGCAATAAAGCTAACCACATCACCAGATGGAAGTTACAGAAAAGTACTATTTTCTGCCATATTGATTTATATTTCAAAGAGAAGAACCATGGATAACTCTAATCATTAAAATAATGTAGACTGGGCCAGGCGCGATGGCTCACACCTATAATCCCAGCACTTTGGGAGGCCGAAGTGGGCAGATCACCTGAAGTCAGGAGTTCGAGACCAGCCTGGCCAACATGGTGAAACCCCATCTCTATCAAAAATACAAAAATTAGCTCAGCATGGTGGCGGGTACCTGTAATCCCAGCTACTCAGGAGGCTGAGGCAGAAGAATCGCTTGAACCCGGGAGGCAGAGGTTACAGTGAGCCAAGATCACGCCACTGCACTCCAGCCTGGGCAACAAGAGCAAAACTCCATCCACACACACACACAAAAAAAAAAAAAAAAAAAAAAAAATACTGTAGTCTGGCCCAGACACGGACTCTGCAAGAGATGGGTGCCCCCATCCGCACACTGTCCTTTGGCCACCAGACATCATGCCTCCCAAGGATATTCTGGGAGGAACCAGCAGGGCCCTCTATCTCCAAAGCTGCTGCCAAGCCAGAAGCAGCATGGGCCCCTCCAGCCAAGACCAAAGCTGAGCCAGCTATCCCATCCCCCAGGCCCCTGAGAAAACCAAGGAGCCCCCAGTTGATCTCTCAAAAGTGGTGATCAAGTTTAACAAGGACCAGCTGGAGGAGTTCAAAGTGGCCTTCAAGCTGTTTAACTGAGTGGGGGATGGCAAGATCCTATACAGCCAGTTTGGGGACATGATGGGGGCCCTGGACCAGAACCTCACCAGTGCCAAGGTGATGAAGGTCCTGGGGAACCCCAAGAGTGATGAGCTGAAGTCCCGGCATGTGGACTTCAAGACTTTCCTGCCCATGCTCCAGGCAGCAGCCAAGAAGCGGAACCAAGGCACATATGAGGACTACTCGGAGGGGCTTCATGTGTTAGTCAAGGAGGGGAACAGCAAAGTCACGGGAGCAGAGCTCAGACAAGTCCTCACCACCCTGGAAGAGAAGATGGCTGAGGAGGAGATGGAGACTGTTCTGGCAGGACATGAGGACAGCATCAACTAGGAGGCCTTCCTGAAACACTTCCTAAGCTTACTGAGCTCTGTAGATGCCTAGGGCCCAGACACTGGGCCCCCGCAGGCAGAAGCATGTTCCAGCCACCAGAAGGCTACCTACTGTTTCAAAATAAAGACAACGTTCCTCCCTTGGAGAAAACAATATATATTCTATAGTTTATAATCTAGTCTCCACTTTACAAAGAGGACATTACAGTCTTGGTAAAATGCTTTTCACATTCAAAATCATAGCTACCATCTCATTTTATTCTTACAATCCTGGAAGGCACACACAGCTGGCTTTACTACATTTTACCTTTGAGGCAACCAAGGTACACTGAACCTAAAACAACTTTCTTGGGGGTCACACAGACATTAGTAGAACTATCACTATACCCCAAGTCTCACCCCAAAAGAATTACTTAAATTAAAATTACTTTTGTAGCTCTTCACACTTTCCTTTTAGCCTATCCGCGTTCTCTAACTACTTAAGGCTTTGTCTGATATCAATAATTTAATTAATAAATTAAGGCAGAAATGAAACCACTGACTTAAACAGAATTTTGGCAATACATGTTTATTTGGGGGGGGAAGAAAAAGAGGAAGAGGAAGGGGAAGGAAAGAGGAAGGAGAAAAGGAAGAAGAAGGGGAAGGAAGGTTTCTAATATCTTCCATTGAGAAGAATAATCAACAATCCTTCTGAAGTGTCATGACAATTCAGCAAAAATTGTTGGGAAGTAAGCTGATAACTGATCAAGTACACACTCAAAAAAAGAGTTTTTTTATTTAAAAAAAAAAAAAAAAAGAGGCCAGGCACTGTGGCCTTATGTCTGTAATCCCAGCACTTTAGGAGGCTGAGATGGGGGGATCGCTTGAGGCCAGGAGTTCCAGACCAGCCTAGTCAACATAGCGAGACTTCATCTCTATTTTATTTAGGGAAAAAAAAAAAAAAAAAAAAAAAAAAAAAAAGAGCTCTGGAGAGAAACGATAATGTGATGGCCGT